>NC_079375.1:7136731-7436731 GCF_021018895.1 Seriola aureovittata
CTCACTATACTATGACTTATGTATGACATTTTATGCCTTGCTATACTATGACGTTTTTTGACATTTTATGCCTTACTGTACTATGACGTTTTTATGCCTTACAATACTATGACGTTTTCAAGCCGTACTACACTATGACGTTTTCAAGCCGTACTACACTATGACGTTTTTATAACATTTTATGCCTTACGTTACTATGACATTTTATGCCTTAATGTACTATGACGTTTTCAAGCCGTACTACACTATGACGTTTTTATGACATTTTATGCCTTACCATACTATGACATATGTATGACATTTTATGCCTTGCTATACTATGACCTTTTTAAGACATTTTTATGCCATACTATACTATGACATTTTATGCCTTGCTATACTATGACGTTTTCAAGCCGTACTACACTATGACGTTTTTATGCCTCACTATACTATGACATTTTATGCCTTACTATACTATGACATTTTATGCCTTACTATACTATGACATTGTTATGCCTCACTATACTATGACATTTTTATGACATTTTATGCCTTACTATACTATGACGTTTTTATGACATTTTATGCCTTAATATACTATGACGTTTTTATGACATTTTATGCCTTACTATACTATGACGTTTTTTGAAGTTTTTATGCCTTACTATACTATGACATTTTATGCCTTACTGTACTATGACGTTTTTATGACATTTTATGCCTTACTATACTATGACATTGTTATGCCTCACTATACTATAAAATTTTTATGACATTTTATGCCTTACTATACTATGACGTTTTTTGACGTTTTTTTACGTTTTTATGACATTTTAATGCCTTACTATACTATGACATTTTATGCCTTACTGTACTATGACGTTTTTTGACGTTTTTATGCCTTACTGTACTATGACGTTTTTATGCCTTACGTTACTATGACGTTTTTATGCTTTGCTATACTATGACATTTTATGCCTTACTATTCTATGACGTTTTTATGACATTTTATGCCTTACTATTCTATGACGTTTTTATGACATTTTATGCCTTACTATACTATGACATTTTTATGCCTCACTATACTATGACATTTTTATGCCTCACTATACTATGACATTTTATGCCTTACTATACTATGACATTGTTATGCCTCACTATACTATGACATTTTTATGACATTTTATGCCTTACTATACTATGACGATTTTTGACGTTTTTTTGCCTTACTATACTATGACGTTTTTATGACATTTTATGCCTTACTATACTATGACGTTTTTTGACATTTTTATGCCTTACTATACTATGACATTTTTATGACATTTTATGCCTCACCATACTATGATATTTTTATTCCTTACTATAATATGACGTTTAATCAAGTTTTTATGCTTTGCTATACTATGACATATTTATGACATTTTATGACTTACTATACTATGACGTTTTTATAACATTTTATGCCTTACGTTACTATGACGTTTTTATGACATTTTATGCCTTACTATACTATGACGTTTTTATGACATTTTATGCCTTACTATACTATGACGTTTTTTGACATTTTATGCCTTACTATACTATGACGTTTTTTGACATTTTATGCCTTACTATACTATAACGTTTTTTGACGTTTTTATGCCTTACTATACTATGACATATTTATGACATTTTATGCCTTACTATGCTGTGATGTTTTTTGTCGTTTTTATGCCTTACAATACTATGACGTTTTTTGACATTTTATGCCTTACTATACTGTGACGTTTTTTGACGTTTTTATGCCATACTATACTATGACATTTTTATGACATTTTATGCCATACTATACTATGACATTTTTATGACATTTTATGCCTTACTATACTATGACGTTTTTTGACATTTTTATGACATACTATACTATGACATTTTTATGACATTTTATGCCTCACCATACTATGATATTTTTATTCCTTACTATAATATGACGTTTAATCAAGTTTTTATGCTTTGCTATACTATGACATATGTATGACATTTTATGTCTTACGTTACTATGACGTTTTTTGACATTTTATGCCTTACTATACTATGACGTTTTTATGACATTTTATGCCTTACTATACTATGACGTTTTTATGACATTTTATGCCTTACTATACTATGACGTTTTTTGACATTTTATGCCTTACTATACTATAACGTTTTTTGACGTTTTTATGCCTTACTATACTATGACATATTTATGACATTTTATGCCTTACTATGCTGTGATGTTTTTTGTCGTTTTTATGCCTTACTATAATATGACGTTTTTTGACATTTTTATGACATTACTATACTATCACATTTTTATGACATTTTATGCCTCACCATACTATGATATTTTTATTCCTTACTATAATATGACGTTTAATCAAGTTTTTATGCTTTGCTATACTATGACATATTTATGACATTTTATGACTTACTATACTATGACGTTTTTATGACATTTTATGCCTTACGTTACTATGACGTTTTTATGACATTTTATGCCTTACTATACTATGACGTTTTTATGACATTTTATGCCTTACTATACTATGACGTTTTTTGACATTTTATGCCTTACTATACTAAAACGTTTTTTGACGTTTTTATGTCTTACTATACTATGACATTTTATGCCTTACTATGCTGTGATGTTTTTTGTCGTTTTTATGCCTTACAATACTATGACGTTTTTTGACATTTTATGCCTTACTATACTGTGACGTTTTTTGACGTTTTTATGCCATACTATACTATGACGTTTTTTGACGTTTTATGCCTTACTATACTATGACGTTTTTTTGACATTTTATGACATACTATACTATGACATTTTTATGACATTTTATGCCTCACCATACTATGATATTTTTATTCCTTACTATAATATGACGTTTAATCAAGTTTTTATGCTTTGCTATACTATGACTTATGTATGACATTTTATGCCTTACGTTACTATGACATTTTTATGACATTTTATGCCTTACTATACTATGACGTTTTTATGACATTTTATGCCTTACTATACTATGACGTTTTTTGACATTTTATGCCTTACTATACTATAACGTTTTTTGACGTTTTTATGCCTTACTATACTATGACATATTTATGACATTTTATGCCTTACTATGCTGTGATGTTTTTTGTCGTTTTTATGCCTTACTATACTATGACGTTTTTTGACATTTTATAACATACTATACTATCACATTTTTATGACATTTTATGCCTCACCATGCTATGATATTTTTATTCCTTACTATAATATGACGTTTAATCAAGTTTTTATGCTTTGCTATACTATGACATATTTATGACATTTTATGACTTACTATACTATGACGTTTTTATGACATTTTATGCCTTACGTTACGATGACGTTTTTATCACATTTTATGCCTTACTATACTATGACGTTTTTTGACGTTTTCATGCCTTACCATAGTATCACGTTTTTATGACATTTTATGCCTTACCATACTATGACATATTTATGACATTTTATGCCTTACTATAATATGATGTTTTTATGACATTTTATGCCTTACTATATTATGACGTTTTTATGACATTTTATGCCTTACTATACTATGATGTTTTTTGACATTTTATGCCTTACTATACTTTGATGTTTTTTGACATTTTTATGCCTTACTATACTATGATGTTTTTTGACATTTTTATGCCTTACTATACTATGATGTTTTTTGACGTTTTTATGCCTTACTATACTATGACGTTTTTAAGACATTTTATGCCTTACTATACTATGATGTTTTTTGAAATTTTATGCCTTACTATATTATGATGTTTTCGAGCCTTACTATACTATGACATTTTTATGACATTTTATGCCTTACTATACTATGATGTTTTTTGACATTTTATGCCTTACTATACTATGCTGTTTTTTGATGTTTTTATGTCTTACTATACTATGACATTTCTATGACATTTTATGCCATTTTATACTATGTTTTTTGACATTTTTATGCCTTACTATACTGTGACTTTTTTTTTACATTTTATGACTAACTATACAATCACATTTTTATGACATTGTATGCCTTACTATAGTAGGAAGTTTTTATTCCTTACTGTACTATGACGTTTTTTGACGTTTTCATACCTTACTATACTATGACGTTTTTATGACATTTTATGCCTTACCATACTATGACATATTTATTCCTTACTATCCTATGATGCTTTTTGACATTTTATGCCTTACTGTACTATGACGTTTTAATTACATTTTATGCCTTACCATACTATGACATATTTATTCCTTACTATACTATGTTTTTTGACATTTTATGCCTTAATATATTATGACGTTTTCAAGCCTTACTATACTATGACATTTTTATGACATTTTATACCTTTCTATACTGTGATGTTTTTTGACGTTTTTGTGCCTTAATATACTATGACGTTTTTATGACATTTTATGCCTTACTATACTATGATGTTTTTTGACGTTTTTATGCCTTACTATACTATGACATTTTTATGACATTTTATGCCTTTCTATACTATGCCTTTTGACATTTTTATGCCTTACTATACTATCACGTTTTTATGACATTGTATGCCTTACTATAGTATGAATTTTTTACTCCTTACTGTACTATGACGTTTTTTGATGTTTTCATGCCTTACTATACTATGACGTTTTTATGACATTTTATGCCTTACCATACTATGACATATTTATTCCTTACTATACTATGACGTTTTTTGACATTTTCTGGCTTACTATACTATGACGTTTTCAAGCCTTACTACACTATGACGTTTTTATGACATTTTATGCCTTACTATACTATGATGTTTTTTGACGTTTTAATGCCTTGCTATACTATGACGTTTTTATGACATTTTATGCCTTACTATACTATGACGTTTTTATGACATTTTATGCCTTACTATCCTATGATGTTTTTTGTCGTTTTTATACCTTACTATACTGTGACATTTTTACGACATTTTTATGCCTTACTATACTATGATGTTTTTTGACATTTGTATGCCTTACTATACTATGATGTTTTTTGACATTTTATGCCTTACTATACTATGACATTTTTATGACATTTTTATGCCTTACTATACTATCACGTTTTTATGACATTCTATGCCTTACTATAGTATGAAGTTTTTATTCTCACTATACTATGACGTTTTTATGACATTTTATGCCTTACTATACTATGACGTTTTCAAGCCGTACTACACTATGACGTTTTTAGGACATTTTTATGCCTTACTATACTATGACGTTTTTAGGACATTTTTATGCCTTACTATACTATGTTTTTTGACATTTTATGCCTTACAATACTATGACATTTTTATGACGTTTTATGCCTCACCATACTATGATATTTTTATTCCTGACAATAATATGACGTTCTATCAAGTTTTTATGCTTTGCTATACTATGACATTTTTTGACGTTTTCATGCCTTACCATAGTATCACGTTTTTATGACATTTTATGCCTTACCATACTATGACATATTTATGACATTTTATGCCTTACTATACTATGACATATTTATGACATTTTATGCCTTACCATACTATGACATATTTATGACATTTTATGCCTTACTATACTATGACATATTTATGACATTTTATGCCTTACTATACTATGACGTTTTTATGACATTTTATGCCTTACTATACTATGACGTTTTTATGACGTTTTTATGACATTTTATGCCTAACTATACTATGACATTTTTATGACATTTTATGCCTAACTATACTATGACGTTTTTATGACATTTTATGCCTTACTATACTATGACGTTTTTATGACGTATTTATGCCTTACTATACTATGACGTTTTCAAGCCGTACTACACTATGACGTTTTTATGACATTTTATGCCTTTCTATACTATGATGTTTTTTGACGTTTTTATGCCTTACTATACTATGATGTTTTTATGACATTTATGCCTAACTATACTATGACGTTTTTTGACATTTTATGCCTTACCATAGTATCACGTTTTTATGACATTTTATGCCTTACCATACTATGATATATTTATGACATTTTATGCCTTACTATACTATGATGTTTTTATGACATTTTATGCCTTACTATACTATGACGTTTTTTGACATTTTATGACATACTATACTATCACATTTTTATGACATTTTATGCCTCACCATACTATGATATTTTTATTCCTTACTATAATATGACGTTTAATCAAGTTTTTATGCTTTGCTATACTATGACATATTTATGACATTTTATGACTTACTATACTATGACGTTTTTATGACATTTTAAGCCTTACGTTACTATGACGTTTTTATGACATTTTATGCCTTACTATACTATGACGTTTTTATGACATTTTATGCCTTACTATGCTGTGATGTTTTTTGTCGTTTTTTTGCCTTACTATACTATGACGTTTTTTGACATTTTATAACATACTATACTATCACATTTTTATGACATTTTATGCCTCACCATACTATGATATTTTTATTCCTTACTATAATATGACGTTTAATCAAGTTTTTATGCTTTGCTATACTATGACATATTTATGACATTTTATGACTTACTATACTATGACGTTTTTATGACATTTTTATGACATTTTATGCCTTACTATACTATGACGTTTTTATCACATTTTATGCCTTACTATACTATGACGTTTTTTGACGTTTTCATGCCTTACCATAGTATCACGTTTTTATGACATTTTATGCCTTACCATACTATGACATATTTATGACATTTTATGCCTTACTATACTATGATGTTTTTATGACATTTTATGCCTTACTATACTATGACGTTTTTATGACATTTTATGCCTTACTATACTATGACGTTTTTATGACATTTTATGCCTTACTATACTATGACGTTTTTTGACATTTTATGCCTTACTATACTATGACATTTTTATGACATTTTTATGCCTTACTATACTATCACGTTTTTATGACATTGTATGCCTTACTATAGTATGAAGTTTTTATTCCTCACTATACTATGACGTTTTTATGACATTTTATGCCTTACTATACTATGACGTTTTCAAGCCGTACTACACTATGACGTTTTTATGACATTTTATGCCTTACTATACTATGACGTTTTTTGACATTTTATGCCTTACTATAATATGACGATTAATCAAGTTTTTATGCTTTGCTATACTATGACATATTTATGACATTTTATGACTTACTATACTATGACGTTTTTATGACATTTTATGTCTTACGTTACTATGACGTTTTTATCACATTTTATGCCTTACTATACTATGACGTTTTTTGACGTTTTCATGCCTTACCATAGTATCACGTTTTTATGACATTTTATGCCTTACCATACTATGACATATTTATGACATTTTATTCCTTACTATACTATGATGTTTTTATGACATTTTATGCCTTACTATACTATGACGTTTTTATGACATTTTATGCCTTACTATACTATGACGTTTTTATGACATTTTATGCCTTACTATACTATGACGTTTTTTGACATTTTATGCCTTACTATACTATGACATTTTTATGACATTTTATGCTTACTATACTATCACGTTTTTATGACATTGTATGCCTTACTATAGTATGAAGTTTTTATTCCTGACTATACTATGACGTTTTTATGACATTTTATGCCTTACTATACTATGACGTTTTCAAGCCGTACTACACTATGACGTTTTTATGACATTTTATGCCTTACTATACTATGACGTTTTTTGACATTTTATGCCTTACTATAATATGACGATTAATCAAGTTTTTATGCTTTGCTATACTATGACATATGTATGACATTTTATGCCTTACGTTACTATGACGTTTTTATGACATTTTATGCCTTACTATACTATGACGTTTTTATGACATTTTATGCCTTACTATACTATGACGTTTTTTGACATTTTATGCCTTACTATACTATAACGTTTTTTGACGTTTTTATGCCTTACTATACTATGACATATTTATGACATTTTATGCCTTACTATGCTGTGATGTTTTTTGTCGTTTTTATGCCTCACTATACTATGACCTTTTTTGACATTTTTATGACATACTATACTATCACATTTTTATGACATTTTATGCCTCACCATACTATGATATTTTTATGCCTTACTATAATATGACGTTTAATCAAGTTTTTATGCTTTGCTATACTATGACATATTTATGACATTTTATGACTTACTATACTATGACGTTTTTATGACATTTTATGCCTTACGTTACTATGACGTTTTTATGACATTTTATGCCTTACTATGCTGTGATGTTTTTTGTCGTTTTTATGCCTTACAATACTATGACGTTTTTTGACATTTTATGCCTTACTATACTGTGACGTTTTTTGACGTTTTTATGCCATACTATACTATGACATTTTTATGACATTTTATGCCTTACTATACTATGACGTTTTTTGACATTTTTATGCCATACTATACTATGACATTTTTATGACATTTTATGCCTCACCATACTATGATATTTTTATTTCTTACTATAATATGACGTTTTTATGACATTTTTTGACGTTTTTATGACATTTTTTGACGTTTTTATGCTTTGCTATACTATGACATATTTATGACATTTTATGACTTACTATACTATGACGTTTTTATTACATTTTATGCCTTACGTTACTATGACGTTTTTATGACATTTTATGCCTTACTATACTATGACGTTTTTATGACATTTTATGCCTTACTATACTATGACGTTTTTATGACATTTTATGCCTTACTATACTATGACGTTTTTTGACGTTTTCATGCCTTACCATAGTATCACGTTTTTATGACATTTTATGCCTTACCATACTATGACATATTTATGACATTTTATGACTTACTATACTATGACGTTTTTATGACATTTTATGTCTTACGTTACTATGACGTTTTTATCACATTTTATGCCTTACTATACTATGACGTTTTTTGACGTTTTCATGCCTTACCATAGTATCACGTTTTTATGACATTTTATGCTTTGCTATACTATGACATATTTATGACATTTTATGACTTACTATACTATGACGTTTTTATGACATTTTATGTCTTACGTTACTATGACGTTTTTATCACATTTTATGCCTTACTATACTATGACGTTTTTTGACGTTTTCATGCCTTACCATAGTATCACGTTTTTATGACATTTTATGCCTTACCATACTATGACATATTTATGACATTTTATTCCTTACTATACTATGATGTTTTTATGACATTTTATGCCTTACTATACTATGACGTTTTTATGACATTTTATGCCTTACTATACTATGACGTTTTTATGACATTTTATGCCTTACTATACTATGACGTTTTTTGACATTTTATGCCTTACTATACTATGACATTTTTATGACATTTTTATGCCTTACTATACTATCACGTTTTTATGACATTGTATGCCTTACTATAGTATGAAGTTTTTATTCCTGACTATACTATGACGTTTTTATGACATTTTATGCCTTACTATACTATGACGTTTTCAAGCCGTACTACACTATGACGTTTTTATGACATTTTATGCCTTACTATACTATGACGTTTTTTGACATTTTATGCCTTACTATAATATGACGATTAATCAAGTTTTTATGCTTTGCTATACTATGACATATGTATGACATTTTATGCCTTACGTTACTATGACGTTTTTATGACATTTTATGCCTTACTATACTATGACGTTTTTATGACATTTTATGCCTTACTATACTATGACGTTTTTTGACATTTTATGCCTTACTATACTATAACGTTTTTTGACGTTTTCATGCCTTACTATACTATGACATATTTATGACATTTTATGCCTTACTATGCTGTGATGTTTTTTGTCGTTTTTATGCCTCACTATACTATGACCTTTTTTGACATTTTTATGACATACTATACTATCACATTTTTATGACATTTTATGCCTCACCATACTATGATATTTTTATTCCTTACTATAATATGACGTTTAATCAAGTTTTTATGCTTTGCTATACTATGACATTTTTTGACATTTTTATGACTTACTATACTATGACGTTTTTATGACATTTTATGCCTTACGTTACTATGACGTTTTTATGACATTTTATGCCTTACTATGCTGTGATGTTTTTTGTCGTTTTTATGCCTTACAATACTATGACGTTTTTTGACATTTTATGCCTTACTATACTGTGACGTTTTTTGACGTTTTTATGCCATACTATACTATGACATTTTTATGACATTTTATGCCTTACTATACTATGACGTTTTTTGACATTTTTATGACATACTATACTATGACATTTTTATGACATTTTATGCCTCACCATACTATGATATTTTTATTTCTTACTATAATATGACGTTTAATCAAGTTTTTATGCTTTGCTATACTATGACATATTTATGACATTTTTATGACATTTTATGCCTTACTTACTATGACGTTTTTATTACATTTTATGCCTTACGTTACTATGACGTTTTTATGACATTTTATGCCTTACTATACTATGACGTTTTTATGACATTTTATGCCTTACTATACTATGACGTTTTTATGACATTTTATGCCTTACTATACTATGACGTTTTTTGACATTTTATGCCTTACTATACTATAACGTTTTTTGACGTTTTTATGCCTTACTATACTATGACATATTTATGACATTTTATGCCTTACTATGCTGTGATGTTTTTTGTCGTTTTTATGCCTTACAATACTATGACGTTTTTGGACGTTTTTATGCCATACTTTACTATGACATTTTTATGACATTTTATGCCTTACTATACTATGACGTTTTTTTTGACATTTTATGACATACTATACTATGACATTTTTATGACATTTTATGCCTCACCATACTATGATATTTTTATTCCTTACTATAATATGACGTTTAATCAAGTTTTTATGCTTTGCTATACTATGACATATGTATGACATTTTATGCCTTACGTTACTATGACGTTTTTATGACATTTTATGCCTTACTATACTATGGCGTTTTTATGACATTTTATGCCTTACGTTACTATGACGTTTTTATCACATTTTATGCCTTACTATACTATGACGTTTTTTGACGTTTTCATGCCTTACCATAGTATCACGTTTTTATGACATTTTATGCCTTACCATACTATGACATATTTATGACATTTTATGCCTTACTATACTATGATGTTTTTATGACATTTTATGCCTTAATATACTATGACGTTTTTTGACGTTTTTATGCCATACTATACTATGACATTTTTATGACATTTTATGCCTTACTATACTATGACGTTTTTTTGACATTTTATGACATACTATACTATGACATTTTTATGACATTTTATGCCTCACCATACTATGATATTTTTATTCCTTACTATAATATGACGTTTAATCAAGTTTTTATGCTTTGCTATACTATGACATATTTATGACATTTTATGACTTACTATACTATGACGTTTTTATTACATTTTATGCCTTACGTTACTATGACGTTTTTATGACATTTTATGCCTTACTATACTATGACGTTTTTATGACATTTTATGCCTTACTATACTATGACGTTTTTATGACATTTTATGCCTTACTATACTATGACGTTTTTTGACATTTTATGCCTTACTATACTATAACGTTTTTTGACGTTTTTATGCCTTACTATACTATGACATATTTATGACATTTTATGCCTTACTATGCTGTGATGTTTTTTGTCGTTTTTATGCCTTACAATACTATGACGTTTTTTGACGTTTTTATGCCATACTATACTATGACATTTTTATGACATTTTATGCCTTACTATACTATGACGTTTTTTTGACATTTTATGACATACTATACTATGACATTTTTATGACATTTTATGCCTCACCATACTATGATATTTTTATTCCTTACTATAATATGACGTTTAATCAAGTTTTTATGCTTTGCTATACTATGACATATGTATGACATTTTATGCCTTACGTTACTATGACGTTTTTATGACATTTTATGCCTTACTATACTATGGCGTTTTTATGACATTTTATGCCTTACGTTACTATGACGTTTTTATCACATTTTATGCCTTACTATACTATGACGTTTTTTGACGTTTTCATGCCTTACCATAGTATCACGTTTTTATGACATTTTATGCCTTACCATACTATGACATATTTATGACATTTTATGCCTTACTATACTATGATGTTTTTATGACATTTTATGCCTTAATATACTATGACGTTTTTATGACATTTTATGCCTTACTATACTATGACGTTTTTTGACATTTTATGCCTTACTATACTATGACATTTTTATGACATTTTATGCCTTACTATACTATGACATTTTTATGACATTTTATGCCTTACTATACTATGATGTTTTTATGACATTTTATGCCTTAATATACTATGACGTTTTTATGACATTTTATGCCTTACTATACTATGACGTTTTTATGACATTTTATGCCTTACTATACTATGACGTTTTTTGACATTTTATGCCTTACTATACTATGACATTTTTATGACATTTTATGCCTTACTATACTATGACGTTTTTTGACATTTTATGCCTTACTATACTGTGACGTTTTTTGACGTTTTCATGCCATACTATACTATGACATTTTTATGACATTTTTTGACATTTTATGCCTTACTATACTATGACGTTTTTTTGACATTTTATGACATACTATACTATGACATTTTTATGACATTTTATGCCTCACCATACTATGATATTTTTATTCCTTACTATAATATGACGTTTAATCAAGTTTTTATGCTTTGCTATACTATGACATATTTATGACATTTTATGACTTACTATACTATGACGTTTTTATGACATTTTATGCCTTACGTTACTATGACGTTTTGATGACATTTTATGCCTTACTATACTATGACGTTTTTATGACATTTTATGCCTTACTATGCTGTGATGTTTTTTGTCGTTTTTATGCCTTACTATACTATGACGTTTTTTGACATTTTATAACATACTATACTATGACGTTTTTATGACATTGTATGCCTCACTATATTATGACATTTTTATGACATTTTATGCCTCACCATACTATGATATTTTTATTCCTTACTATAATATGACGTTTAATCAAGTTTTTATGCTTTGCTATACTATGACATATGTATGACATTTTATGCCTTACGTTACTATGACGTTTTTATGACATTTTATGCCTTACTATACTATGACGTTTTTATGACATTTTATGCCTTACGTTACTATGACGTTTTTATCACATTTTATGCCTTACTATACTATGACCTTTTTCATGACATTTTATGCCTTACTATACTATGACGCTTTTTGACATTTTATGCCTTACTATACTATAACGTTTTTTGACGTTTTTATGCCTCACCATACTATGACATATTTATGACATTTTATGCCTTACTATACTATGACGCTTTTTGACATTTTATGCCTTACTATACTATAACGTTTTTATGACATTTTTTTATGCCTTACTATACTATGACATATTTATGACATTTTATGCCTAACTATACTATGATGTTTTTATGACATTTTATGCCTTACTATACTATGACGTTTTTATGATATTTTATGCCTTTCTATACTATGATGTTTTTTGACGTTTTTATGCCTTACTATACTATGACGTTTTTATGACATTTTATGCCTAACTACACTATGACGTTTTTTGACATTTTATGCCTTACTATACTATGACGTTTTCAAGCCGTACTACACTATGACGTTTTTATGACATTTTATGCCTTACTATACTATGACGTTTTTAGGACATTTTATGCCTTACTATACTATGTTTTTTGACATTTTTATGCCTTACTACACTATGACATTTTTATGACGTTTTATGCCTTACCATACTATGACGTTTTTATGACATTTTATGCCTTACTATGCTGTGATGTTTTTTGTCGTTTTTATGCCTTACTATACTATGACGTTTTTTGACATTTTATGACATACTATACTATCACATTTTTATGACATTTTATGCCTCACCATACTATGATATTTTTATTCCTTACTATAATATTACGTTTAATCAAGTTTTTATGCTTTGCTATACTATGACGTTTTTATGACATTGCATGCCTCACTATACTATGACGTTTTTAGGACATTTTATGCCTTACTATACTATATTTTTTGACATTTTTATGCCGTACTATACTATGACATTTTTATGACATTTTATGCCTCACCATACTATGATATTTTTATTCCTGACTATAATATGACGTTTAATCAAGTTTTTATGCTTTGCTATACTATGATATATTTATGATATTTTATGACTTACTATACTATGACGTTTTTATGACATTGCATGCCTCACTATACTATGACGTTTTTATGACATTTTATGCCTTACTATACTATGACGTTTTTATGACATTTTATGCCTTACTATACTATGACGTTTTTTGACATTTTATGCCTTACTATACTATGACATTTTTATGACATTTTATGCCTTACTATACTATGACATATTTATGACATTGTATGCCTTACTATACTATGACATATTCATGACATTTTATGCCTTACTATACTATGACGTTTTTATGACATTTTATGCCTTACTATACTGTGACGTTTTTTGACGTTTTTATGACATACTATACTATGACATTTTTATGACATTTTATGCCTTACTATACTATGACGTTTTTTGACATTTTATGACATACTATACTTTGACATTTTTATGACATTTTATGCCTCACCATACTATGATATTTTTATTCCTTACTATAATATGACGTTTAATCAAGTTTTTATGCTTTGCTATACTATGACATATTTATGACATTTTATGACTTACTATACTATGACTTTTTTATTACATTTTATGCCTTGCGTTACTATGACGTTTTTATGACATTTTATGCCTTACTATACTATGACGTTTTTATGACATTTTATGCCTTACTATACTATGACGTTTTTATGACATTTTATGCCTTACTATACTATGACGTTTTTTGACATTTTATGCCTTACTATACTATAACGTTTTTTGACGTTTTTATGCCTTACTATACTATGACATGTTTATGACATTTTATGCCTTACTATGCTGTGATGTTTTTTGTCGTTTTTATGCCTTACAATACTATGACGTTTTTTGACATTTTATGACATACTATACTATCACATTTTTATGACATTTTATGCCTCACCATACTATATTTTTATTCCTTACTATAATATGACGTTTAATCAAGTTTTTATGCTTTGTTATACTATGACATATTTATGACATTTTATGACTTACTATACTATGACGTTTTTATGACATTTTATTCCTTATGTTACTATGACGTTTTTATGACATTTCATGCCTTACTATACTATGACGTTTTTATGACATTTTATGCCTTACTATGCTGTGATGTTTTTTGTCGTTTTTATGCCTTACTATACTATGACGTTTTTTGACATTTTATGACATACTATACTATCACATTTTTATGACATTTTATGCCTCACCATACTATGATCTTTTTATTCCTTACTATAATATGATGTTTAATCAAGTTTTTATGCTTTGCTATACTATGACATATTTATGACATTTTATGCCTTACTTTACTATAACGTTTTTTGACGTTTTTATGCCTCACCATACTATGACATATTTATGACATTTTATGCCTAACTATACTATGACGTTTTTTGACATTTTATGCCTTACTATACTATGACGTTTTCAAGCCGTACTACACTATGACGTTTTTATGACATTTTATGCCTTACTATACTATGACGTTTTTAGGACATTTTATGCCTTACTATACTGTGACGTTTTTTGACGTTTTTATGACATACTATACTATGACATTTTTATGACATTTTATGCCTTACTATACTATGACGTTTTTTTGACATTTTATGACATACTATACTATGCCTTACTATACTATGACGCTTTTTGACATTTTATGCCTTACTATACTATAACGTTTTTTGACGTTTTTATGCCTCACCATACTATGACATATTTATGACATTTTATGCCTTACTATACTATGACGTTTTTTGACATTTTATGCCTTACTATACTATGACGTTTTCAAGCCGTACTACACTATGACGTTTTTATGACATTTTATGCCTTACTATATTATGACGTTTTTAGGACATTTTATGCCTTACTATACTGTGACGTTTTTTGACGTTTTTATGACATACTATACTATGACATTTTTATGACATTTTATACCTTACTATACTATGACGTTTTTTTGACATTTTATGACATGCTATACTATGACATTTTTATGACATTTTATGCCTCACCATACTATGATATTTTTATTCCTTACTATAATATGACGTTTAATCAAGTTTTTATGCTTTGCTATACTATGACATATTTATGACATTTTATGACTTACTATACTATGATGTTTTTATTACACTTTATGCCTTACGTTACTATGACGTTTTTATGACATTTTATGCCTTACTATACTATGACGTTTTTTGACATTTTATGCCTTACTATACTATAACGTTTTTTGACGTTTTTATGCCTTACTATACTATGACATATTTTGACATTTTATGCCTTACTATACTATGACATATTTATGACATTTTATGCCTTACTATACTATGACATATTTATGACATTTTATGCCTTACTATACTATGACGTTTTTATGACATTTTATGCCTTACCATACTATGACGTTTTTATGACATTTTATGCCTTACTATACTATGATGTTTTTTGACGTTTTTATGCCTTACTATACTATGACGTTTTTATGACATTTTATGCCTAACTATAGTATGACGTTTTTTGACATTTTATGCCTTACTATACTATGACTTTTTTTGACATTTTTATGCCTTACTATACTATGACATTTTTATGACATTTTATGCCTCACCATACTATGATATTTTTATTCCTGACTATAATATGACGTTCTATCAAGTTTTTATGCTTTACTATACTATGACATTTTTTGACGTTTTCATGCCTTACCATAGTATCACGTTTTTATGAACTTTTATGCCTTACCATACTATGACATATTTATGACATTTTATGGCTTACTATACTATGACATATTTATGACATTTTATGCCTTACTATACTATGACGTTTTTATGAAATTTTATGCCTTAATATGCTGTGATGTTTTTTGTCGTTTTTGTGCCTCACTATACTATCACATTTTTATGACATTTTATGCCTCACCATACTATGATATTTTTATTCCTTACTATAATATGACGTTTTAATCAAGTTTTTATGCTTTGCTATACTATGACATATTTATGACATTTTATGACTTACTATACTATGACGTTTTTATGACATTTTATGCCTTACGTTACTATGACGTTTTTATGACATTTTATGCCTTACTATACTATGACGTTTTTATGACATTGTATGCCTTACTATACTATGATGTTTTTAGGACATTTTATGCCTTACTATACTATGTTTTTGGACATTTTTATGCCTTACTATACTATGACATTTTTATGACATTTTATGCCTCACCATACTATGATATTTTTATTCCTGACTATAATATGACATTCTATCAAGTTTTTATGCTTTGCTATACTATGACATTTTTTGACGTTTTCATGCCTTACCATAGTATCACGTTTTTATGACATTTTATGCCTTACCATACTATGACATATTTATGACATTTTATGCCTTACTATACTATGACATTTTTGTGACATTTTATGCCTCACCATACTATGATATTTTTATTCCTTACTATAATATGACGTTTTTTGACATTATATGCCTTACTATACTATAACGTTTTTTGACGTTTTTATGCCTTACTATACTATGACATATTTATGACATTTTATGCCTAACTATACTATGATGTTTTTATGACATTTTATGCCTTACTATACTATGATGTTTTTATGACATTTTATGCCTTACTATACTATGACATTTTTATGACATTTTATGCCTCACCATACTATGATATTTTTATTCCTGACTATAATATGACGTTCTATCAATTTTTTATGCTTTGCTATACTATGACATTTTTTGACGTTTTCATGCCTTACCATAGTATCACGTTTTTATGACATTTTATGCCTTACCATACTATGACATATTTATGACATTTTATGCCTTACTATACTATGACGTTTTTATGACATTTTATGCCTTACTATACTATGACGTTTTTATGACGTTTTATGCCTTACTATACTATGACGTTTTTTGACATTTTATGCCTTACTATACTATGATGTTTTTTGACGTTTTTATGCCTTACTATACTATGACATATTTATGACATTTTATGCCTAACTATTCTATGATGTTTTTATGACATTTTATGCCTTACTATACTATGACGTTTTTGTGACGTACTACACTATGACGTTTTTATGATATTTTATGCCTTTCTATACTATGATGTTTTTTGACGTTTTTATGCCTTACGTTACTATGACGTTTTTTGACATTTTATGACATACTATACTATCACATTTTTATGACATTTTATGCCTTACGTTACTATGACGTTTTTATGACATTTTATGCCTTACTATACTATGACGTTTTTATGACATTGTATGCCTCACTATACTATAACGTTTTTAGGACATTTTATGCCTTACTATACTATATTTTTTGAAATTTTTATGCCGTACTATACTATGACATTTTTATGACATTTTATGCCTCACCATACTATGATATTTTTATTCCTGACTATAATATGACTTTCTATCAAGTTTTTATGCTTTGCTATACTATGACATTTTTGACGTTTTCATGCCTTACCATAGTATCACGTTTTTATGACATTTTATGCCTTACTATACTATGATGTTTTTATGACATTTTATGCCTTACTATACTATGACGTTTTTATGACATTTTATGCCTTACTATACTATGACGTTTTTATGACATTTTATGCCTTATTAAACTATGATGTTTTTTGACATTGTATACTTCACTATAGTATGATTTTTTTGGACGTTATTATGCCTTACTATACTATGATGTTTTTTGACATTTTAGGCCTTACTATACTATCACGTTTTTATGACATTTTATGCCTTACTATACTATGAAGTTTTTATGACATTTTATGCCTTACTATATTATAATGTTTTCAAGCCTTACTATACTATGACATTTTTATGACATTTTTTGCCTTTCTACACTATGATGTTTTTTGACATTTTCTGCCTTACTTTACTATGACGTATTTATGCCTTACTATACTATGACGTTTTCAAGCCTTACTACACTATGACGTTTTTTTATGACATTTTATGCCTATGACATGATATTTTTATTCCTTACTATAATATGACGTTTAATCAAGTTTTTATGCTTTGCTATACTGTAACATATTCATGACATTTTATGCCTTACTATACTATAACGTTTTTTGACATTTTATGACATACTATACTATCACATTTTTATGACATTTTATGTCTCACCATACTATGACATTTTATGCCTTTCTATAATATGAAGTTTAATCAAGTTTTTATGCTTTGCTATACTATGACATATTTATGACATTTTATGACTTACTACACTATGACGTTTTTATGACATTTTATGCCTTACGTTACTATGACATTTTTATGACATTTTATGCCTTACTATACTATGACTTTTTTATGACATTTTATGCCTTACTATACTATGACGTTTTTATGACATTTTATGCCTTACTATACTATGACGTTTTTAGGACATTTTATGCCTCACTATATTATGTTTTTTGACATTTTTATGCTTTACTATACTATGACATTTTTATGACATTTCATGCCTCACCATACTATGATATTTTTATTCCTGACTATAATATGATGTTCTATCAAGTTTTTATGCTTTGCTATACTATGACATTTTTTGACGTTTTCATGCCTTACCATAGTATCACGTTTTTATGACATTTTATGCCTTACCATACTATGACATATTTATGACGTTTTCATGCCTTACCATAGTATCACGTTTTTATGACATTTTATGCCTTACCATACTATGACATATTTATGACATTTTATGCCTTACTATATTATGATGTTTTTATGACATTTTATGCCTTACTATACTATGACGTTTTTATGACGTATTTATGCCTTACTATACTATGACGTTTTCAAGCCGTACTACACTATGACGTTTTTATGACATTTTATGCCTCTCTATACTATGATGTTTTTTGACGTTTTTATGCCTTACTATACTATGACGTTTTTTGACATTTTTATGCCTTACTATACTATGACATTTTTATGACATTTTATGCCTCACCATACTATGATATTTTTATTCATGACTATAATATGACGTTCTATCAAGTTTTTATGCTTTGCTAAACTATGACATTTTTTGACGTTTTCATGCCTTACCATAGTATCACGTTTTTATGACATTTTATGCCTTACCATACTATGACATATTTATGACATTTTATGCCTTAATATACTATGACGTTTTTTTGACATTTTATGCCTTACTATACTATGAAGTTTTTAGGACATTTTATGCCTTACTATACTATGACGTTTTTAGGACATTTTATGCCTTACTATACTATGTTTTTTGACGTTTTTATGCCTTACTATACAATTTTTTTTGACATTTTTCATGCCTTACTATACTATGACATTTTTATGACATTTTATGCCTCTCTATAATATGTTTTTTTAAATTTTTATACCTTACTATACTATGACGTTTTCTGACATTTTATGACTTACTATACTATCACGTTTTTATGACATTTTATGCTTAACTATTCTATGATGTTTTTTGACATTTTATGCCTTACTATATTATGACGTTTTCAGGCCTTACTATACCATGACATTTTTATGACATTTTATGCCTTTCTACACTATGATGTTTTTTGACATTTTATGCCTTACTATACTATGACGTATTTATGCCTTACTATACTATGATGTTTTCAAGCCTTACTACACTATAACGTTTTTATGACATTTTATGCCTTTCTATACTATGATGTTTTTTGACGTTTTTATGCCTTACTATACTATGACATATTTATTTCTTGCTATACTATGACGTGTCCAAGCCTTACTTTACTTTGACGTCTTTTGAGGTTTTTATGCCTTACTATACTATTATGTTTTTATGACATTTTTTTCCTAATTATACTGTCAGGTTTTTATGACATTTCATGCCTTATTATACTATGACATTTTTATGCCTTTCTATACTATGATGTTTTTTGACGTTTTTATGCCTTACTATACTATGTTGTTTTTTAACATTTTCTGCCTTACTATACTATGACGTATTTATGCCTTACTATACTATGATGTTTTCAAGCCTCACTATACTATGACATTTTCAAGCCTTACTATACTATGACATTTTATGCCTTATTATACTATGACGTTTTTTGACATTTTTATTCCTTACTATACTATGACATTTACATGACTTCCTATACCATGAAGTCTGGACTACCTACTATACTAAGACATTACTATGTCTTACTATACTATGATGTTTTTATGTCTTCCTATACAATAACGTTTTTGTAACGTACTTTACTATGACATTTTGATGATTTACTACGCTATGACATCTTAATGACATTGTTACGTACCCTGTTAAAGCTCAGGGATGTGGGGAACTAACATGGAATAAAATAAGTGAAAGAGTCAAAATAAAAAGACTTCAGGGATTCAGCAAAAACAATGGATTTTATTCACAAATAAGTAAATACTACAACAAATAGCCGACTGTGGGAAACTGACTGGGAAACTAAAACTGCACCAAGATAACACAAATTAACAACATTCACAAGTTAAGAATGTCACTAGCTTCAACACTAAATCTCTGAGCAGCTGTCTTTGGGAGAACAGTCACACAGCTTGTCAGCAGCCGAATGGCACACTCTGGCTCTGACCAGGCCTCCTCACTCCGCCTTTGTGATCCAGCTCCTGATTGAGAAACCAGGAGCATCCAGGCTAAGTCACCTGCTAGAGAAAAGGGGAGGGCAGAGGGACATGCTCCCGCAACACAACACTACAGCACGTAACAGAAATACTATACTATGACATTTTTATAACATACTATACTGTGACACTTTTTATGACATTATACACTGACATTTTTATGACTCACTATATCATGACATTTTCATGACTTACTATACTAAGATGTTTTAATTACTCAGTATAATATGACATTTTTATAAATGACTATTCTATGACATTTTAATAACATACTATGACACTTTTTATGACATAATATACTGACATTTTTATGACTCACTATATCATGACATTTTTATGACTAACTATACTAAGATTTTTTAATTACTTACGACACTATGGCATGTTATTACATATTTTACTATGATATTTTTTATAACATATATTACATATGACATTTTAATGACATTTTCATGTCTTACAATACTATGAAAGTTTTATGACTTCCTATTGTATGTTGTTTTTTTATAACATACTATACTTTGACATTTTTATGCATAGCTACTGTACTATGATATTTTAATGACATACTATACTATGACATTTTTATAACATACTATACTATGACGTTTTAATGACATACTGTACAATGATATTTTTGATGATATTCACTCTCTCCAGTCATCCTGTCTCTCTCACTATTGTTGTAATAAAGGCAAAACCCTGAAAAAATAACTTCAATAAAAAAAGATAGTCAGTCTCTCCTAAATACAGTTGAAATCCCAGCTCAGTCTTTGTCTTTAATTTATGTGTTTGGTGATTTTGTCAGACGACGTCACAATTATAACATATATAACAGGTTTTGACCAATTCTTGTTTATCTAATTCTTGGCAGGTGTGTTTCCCAAAATGTCAATCTATTCCTTTAAAGTTTTGATTTTGAATGTGAAGAGCTGGTTAAATGTCCAAATGATAAAACTAGATGTGGATACACAAAACCCTGCAGAAGCTGTCACATCCCATTCTGTTACATGATGGTTATTCCAGTGTAAAAAAAAAAGTCAAATCCCAGCATCTGGGTTGTCTTATTCAGCACTTTCTATCTTCAGCAAGTCATCTGAATTTTTTCTTTTTTTTTTTTGTCAAACAATCAGATAAAAAACATCCATGTTACTGTCGCGCTATTTGCCTTAATGGTTGTGGTATCACATGAAGAAAAATACTGATTCTCCTTGGTTGTTCATGCTTCAGGCTTGTAGTTGACTGTAGATACTTTGCTGCCTTTTTATCATTCAGATCATTTTCTAGCCCAGAGGCAATGATATCTTTACAAATCTCCATTTGGATCACATGACTTTTATAGCCTGAATCTGACTTGTTTATTTTAATAAATGATTGAACCTAATTTACCCTATTTCTTACTTTTCATTCAGTCCGAGTCGTCTCTTTGCTCTCTTAAATGAAAACTTATGTCTCTCATGTTTTTTTCTTCTGCTCTATTGCACTAATGACTGTTTTGTTGTTTGCTGACAGATGCAGCCAATTAGTCAGGTGTATGTGGGATACATCAAGTCAAAACTATCATCGAGTCAACATATCACCTTCCCCCAAGCAATGATCTCCAGCTGTGCATGAGGCTCAAACTGTGTGTTTGCTTGTTTGTTTGTGCCTTTGAAATGTTTGCATCCCTGTCTCCACTCGTTTGCATGTTTCATGAGAGCTGTGGACGAAATGAGCACCCACATCATACTTTCTGGACTCTGTCCTGTCCACTTGGCTCAGAACTCATGCTTGCAGCCAGATCCTGTTAATTGCTGTATTTCACTGGTTTCAAAGTGGCTGACCAATCCAGCTATACTCTCAGTTTGTAGCAGAAATAAATGAGAGAGTCCATGAGGGAGACAGTGGCCATGTTTTTTTTTCCCCTGTCTGGAAACTTTAAATTATCTATGACATTGTAAAGTGCATGGAAGATGGAGGAGTGCATTGCGTTTTAATTAATTCCATGCAGGTTTCTTTAAAGGCTCTTTAACAATATATCCCTGTAGTCGCTCCGGTGCTTCATTAATGACTCGCGTGGAGCAGACATCACTTTGATCGCCACGTTTTTTACACCCACCTCCCTTAAGAAATATGAGTGCTACACTAATTGCCTCATGTTTATATTGATTACATCCACCTCCTCCAGTAGTCACTCATCCTCCCATCTCAACTTTCTCTGAGCATATCGAGCCTGTCAGGAGTCAGGAGCGTTCGAAGGATAAAGTGCATAGGCTGGCACTAAATGTCAACAATTTTTTTGATTATTTGAGGCAACAGAAAACATCCAAGTGTGACTAATTGCAGCTATACTTCTGACTGCTGTCATGGATAGTTACAGTAGATTCTTTCTGTCTGTGTAGATTCCACATTTATTCAACCACTTTAATGTTTTGCATTGGAAGATTGTTTAATAAATGACCACAAGCTAAATATTGTCTCACTTAATGTCCCTGTTTACCACCATCTCCGCCTCCTCTTTTCATCAGCTTTCATTTAATCAAGTTTCTAACACCCTACAGTTTTTGTGGACCTGAAGGTAATTGAATTGCTCTAAAAGGTCTCGTCTCTGGAAAGCCTCCCCTCGCTCATCTCAATCAATCACCCCACTGATGCCTATTTATATTACTCCAAATACATTAGCTACAGGTTGTCTTTATTCATTTTCAGTGCATTTCGAGTTTTATGCCGACGACGCCCTGGTGTGTGTGTGACAGCAGATGGAAATGATTGACTGCTCTGTCTGATACGCTGCTGGAAGGTGTCAGCTGCATTCAAGGTGCATGAAGATCAAGGGGAGCGCTCAGTGACTGTAAAAGTTTCCTGGAAGTAAACACTATTTCTTGTAACACCCTGCTTCACACGTTACAAATTCACTGTTACACAGTCTCCTCCTGGGATCTCCCCGGTACACCCACAATCCTTTGCTGTTGTTGACTGAGCAACTCCATGAAACGCAGTGGGTGGTAACCACTTACTCAAGTTCAACACTTTGAGGTACATTTCAGAAGCAAATAATGTGTTTTTTTTCACTCCACAGTTATTTGGAAACTATAGCCATTAGTTACTTTGCAGACTAAGTTTTCATCCAGACTATATGTATTTTATTATTTAACTAGATAGGTGCCAAAAAGTGAGTGGAAGAATAATATTAAACAAAGTGGGATTGGTCCCACACACCCAAACAGGTGGACAATGACTAGACCTGCTTCAGCCTCCCTGCAGGTCTGTGTGAGCTGAGGTCTAATTAACCATGAGTGAAAAACACCTGTTCAGGTGTGAGAATGTTCTCCCATAGAAACTACTCCATCTTACTATGATCTATGGTAACATTTCAGTGGTAAGCGACCTCCGGCAGTGAAATTGATTGACTTTAGTTATTGGCAACAGGTTAAAGCTGAATGACTGTTGCACACTGAAACTAAAAGAGCATTCTGATATATTAAGTGTGCAAAGCCTTTTTGTACTTGCTCAGCTTATGTTTACTTGCACCCGCAGTTTTGTTTTTGTCTTTAGTTGAGTGCAATGCCTTTCTTCCTTTAATGAAAGACTTATAGTTTCAAGACCAATCCTAATATTGCAAGTTCACTGGCAATGTTCCAATTTCACAAACCAGCTTTGCTAACCATTAGACCACAGCCAGTCATGGTTTATCTGAAATTGGAAAAGAGCTGCCTCCAATTATCTGAGAGATGAGTATGATTTTACAGGCAGTGAGAGGAAATGTTCACAGTGAATTTTCAGCCATGCCAGACAGTTGAAGACATGAAAGATTTCACTGACTGGGCTTGCCAACTTGGTGAAATTTTGGAATCCATTGACAGTTTGATGAATCCCTACTCTGCTGGAAATATGCAACCAACTACAGCAGTTCTTTAGCCCTGAAGCAAAGTGAAATTGCAGGACAGCCACACACAGCCGTTGTCTTTCTAACCAAACATTATATGAGCACAGTTATCATCTCTGTATTAGAAACTCAGCGTGTATGTCGAGCAGTTTGCTCGTCCGTCCAATCCTCTGAGGCAGCACTGATCTCTCTGGGGATTCTCGCTCTACAGAGACAGAGAAGCTTTCAAAAGCCCCCTGAAAATTAGGTCTGTCCAAACCAATCACATATAGCACAAGAATACTTCCACACACAAAAAAAAAAACTGGTGCAGGGCAATGAAAGGATTCATGGTTCTTCGCCAGCAGAGCTGTCTGTCTGTCTCACAGCTTCCTGCAGATATCTGAACGTTTATGACAAGCTGTGGTTCATCAGAAGTGTGATCCCAGACAACAGGAAGTAGGAAATAACAACATATAAGAACTCATTTTAAAAGTGACCTACATGCTTTTATAATGATTGTCAGTGGATTGTTCTCTTTTGTTACGACAAGTAACAAAGTCAAAGTGGCATTTTCACCCAAATTACAAAACAGATTTTCTCCCTGCCTCTGATGGTGTGTAGCCATGCAGATAGTTTTGGTTTCATGTGCCGAGGTTTTGAAATACAGTGCTACATTTACACATTTGGATTTGAGAGCAGTTTTCATTGGTAACACTTTTGACTGAAGAAATAATTCACCATGAAAGCAGTGAACAGTCTGTTCTTTGGATTATTAATACTAACAAGGACACTGTTCCTGGAAAGAAATGCTCCTGTTGGGGTTTGTAAATGTATTTTTTCACAAATGAAATTCTGAGTTATTATTGTACTCCAGTTAAACTTCAATGAAAAAATTTCAACTTTGGGATGATAATTACTATTGGAGGTATGAAAATGAAGCAGGTGCTTTCCCCCATTTAATGAAGCAATTGTTCTTTTATCTCTTCTTTTCTGAAACATGACTAATCAAGTGTTAGAGAGTGGACGCATAAATTATGGCCATAACCTCCCCAGCTGTGTTTATTAAAAGATATGTCTGTGCTTCCACTGAGCTTATTCAAACAGGAATTTGAAGGTCTCTTCTACTGGAAGAGCCAGACAAAGCCTGATTTTTACAGTTAAAACTGACGACATTTTCTCTTTTAATTCCTGATCGCAAGGTTCAATAATTATACAACAAATCCTCCAAATACAGACAAAATACATGGTTTGTACTAATACGTAGTGTTTTCGGATCTGAAGCCTTGATCAGCAGAACAAATCAGTAAAAAGAAATTATTTTTTATGATGTGACACATTTTGGTTTGGTTAGGTTTTGGTCATAAAAACAACTTGGATCGGTTATGGGTCATGGTTTACGTCAGAATTATTTCTTAAGGTTAGGTGACCTTTTGTTGTCATGGTTACGATAAAAAACACTTAGCCAAGTTCTAGGAATGATGGTGGATGTGATCAAAATAAACCAACGTTCACTGTCAGTAGGAAACCAGGAAACAAACAGGAAGTGTTTAAATTTCTGATGTTTAATGACGTCACCTGATATCTTACTTTTCTCTCGTCATGGTTACGACAGTTATCAGACGGCTCTGTCACTTGAGAGTAAACATTTTGTTGTTTTGGGGCCCTTTCTGAAATGACTGATTCTGTCATTTTTCAGTACAGTCTCTAATCATCAATGGGATTTCTATAAAATTAGCTTTTTGGCTTTTTCAACTTCTTTAAGGAAGGAAACATAATAGGAAGTAAATATCCCTATTTTTACTGCGAAAGTTTTGTGCACGATTTTTATTGTATTTGCTGTATTGTATTTGTACCTTTTTATGCCCATTGGATTGTAGTATTTTACTTGCAGTAGCTACTTTCATGTGCCCAGATTTATACTGTTGTCTCTTCTTCAATGATTTATGCTGTCTTGGTTTGTATTATGGTCATTATGTGTTGGAAAAGTTAATAAAATATGGACACGCCATCTTCCCTAATCACAAATTGCTTTTCCCCCCTAACTGAGAAATCTGCCAAGAAATATACTCCATTTTCTTGTAACGTCTCCTGAGCAACAGAGATCAAGGACCAGGGAAAACTAGTTCCATCTCTTATCGCCAAATCCTCTGCCATTAAGAAGAAGAAATTAGTAAAGAGAAGAGCTGAACTCTTTACTGAGGTCAAATTACACAGTTTATCTTGTTGCCAATGAAAGCGCAGGAGATGTGATAGGTGAAGGAAACGTTTTCAAAAAAGACTTTATATTTTAGAAATACTGAACGACACATTTCAGTACTCCTTAGAGAATGACTGTTGTTTTAAAAAGGCAGAACTGCCTTGGCTCTTGCACTCTCAGATCCACATTCCCTGATTTGCAGTCCTTCACTCCTGACCTCCGATAGCTTCCTTGTCACCAAGGAAAACTTCCCGGGCATCTGGCACCACTTGCGCCCCCCGCAAGAGTGAAGCATGTCGGGGCAGACGAGTTTGCCTCTCTCCGGGCCCAATGATGAAACGGTGCATTTACATTAGCCTAGTGAAGCAGGAGCAGTGGCACGTTGCCAGCACTGAAGCACAGAGCATGCAGCCAGAGCATCTGGTGAGTTTGTGCTAATGCAGCAGCAGCCCGGTCTGCCTTCACACTGAGGAAGCACAAGCAGGCGGGCAGACAAACTGGCACACAGTCAGATCATAAAGTCAGATAAACAATCATATTCAGGAAGTTAATTAGCCATTACTCGTTCAGCCAAACCATTTGTCAGCCAAAGAGGGAGAGACACTCCTGGCCTGCACCTCAGTCAGTTATAACTAGGGAGTAGAATTAGAGAGGAGAAGGGACGGCTTCATTTATGAGAGTGTGGCCTCCAGTCTCTTGGCTTGGATGAGGAGGAAACCAGGTTGTTCTGTTCACAGGGAAATTAGTACTGGAGAGAAAGTCACTCTGTGTAGAAATTACCTTGGACACAAAGTGTAATCTTCCTCCCAACCACCGAGCATTGAGGAGGAATTTTCTTTGAATTTTCAGCATGACTTTCAATAAAGATTTAAATGGAAGGGGGCTGAGAATGGGACATCAGAAGGGCACTCTGAGAGAGGCACTTAGGTACACCAAATGTGAATTTCCATTAGCTGGAATGGAAAATGGACAAGTTAATGGCAGCGAGCACTGCACCATTTTGGGCAGAGTTGCATTACACCTAGATTTGATGCAACAGAGAAGAGAAATAATGCAGTTCTTTAGCTGAATGGGGTTAAAAATTGTTGTGCACTCTAGCTGAAATAAGCAATAAAAGTAGCACCAATAAGCATTTATTGCAGCCCACAACGCTGCCCAAGCAGCAAAGCAGCAAAACAGATTCCAAAGCAGAAGGGAAAAGCAAAAAGGTTGCGGATGATATAGAAACTGGCTCCCAACCTTTTTGACTTGTGACCTCTCGTCACAGTGTAGGGCCTTCTTGTAGAGGGGTGAGATTGTCTCATTTGAAGGATTTATTTATTTATATTATATTTATTTTCACAGAGACAAGTATGGATCAGTGCAAATACAGCAAAATTAACAGCCTGAGGTACTTTGCAATTCCGGTCCCAATAAACAATTCACATATACACAAACAGAGCAATACAAAACACATACAGTGTCAGTCATGATCCATTTTGAGTTCTGCTGGTAAGAAGTTCCCTAATGAATCTATTAAACAGAGAAAGACATCTGTCCAAATTAAGTTCTCCAAAAGGACATCTAAAAATTCCCTGCAGATGCATCCTAAGACACTGCGCCAGAATCTGTAAGAGGTTTCAAAAATTCAATATGGTGATCACATCCTAACATATTGAGGTTCAGCATCC
The DNA here is from genome assembly GCF_021018895.1 of Seriola aureovittata. Classification (NCBI taxonomy): domain Eukaryota; kingdom Metazoa; phylum Chordata; class Actinopteri; order Carangiformes; family Carangidae; genus Seriola; species Seriola aureovittata. The sequence goes on from NC_079375.1 coordinate 7,166,565, forward strand.
TAATCAAAATTTCAGTTATACGATTCTATATCTTAAGACGGTCAATTACCATCAAAGTGACCAATGACTATGTAGTTGCACAATAACTTAAATGTTAAAACAATTTGCAGAATAGCATGGAATACAAAATGTAAAAGCTTATATAAATGTCAACTTTTCTCACCGTTTTTATGTGTTTCTAAAAATATAGATGAGAATCTAACACAATACTGAGACATTTAATTTCTAAAACCTGTTCTACAGATTGACCAGTAACATTTAAATTCTACACATTGACGTCTGACGAGGACTGACTGATTAGATGAAAATCATGTTGACATGGTTTTTTTGGTCAAATTAGTTTTCAAAGCATGCTGCTACAAGTTGTGTGCACTGAGGAAACTTCCACCATATATATATATATATATATATATGTATATATGTATATATACAGTATATATCACAGTATCTTCTGCATACATCTGAAAGCCTTCTCCATGAAATGATTCTGGTCATTTATGTATAACCTGAAAAGAAGTGGACTAAGGACGGAACCCTGTTTCGCAAGTCTGGACAAAAAGTATTTAAAAACAAAAGTAATACATACTTTTCGGTTATTTTTAACTGAATTCTAATTAACTTGATTACCTGGCTGCTAACCAAATTTCCACACATTAATTACAATAAAGATGAAGTGAGCAATTGTTTTCTCTCTTGGTTGGGAACACTGTTATAGAGTGGCTCATAAAGCACTCATGTGTACTTTGAGGTTGGTTGGTTTCATGAGTGGTGGAGAGACACCGATGCATCACCACCAAGCTGCTTTCCCATTTGGCGAAGTGAAACTCGCTTGTCTCGCCTCCAGCAGAGAAACACAGCAAAGCCGGGGCTTCACAAAGCGTTGAGTCTCCCTCTGTAGCTGTGGCCCAGTCACCCCTGAAACTAGATTCCCTCTTCCATCATGCCTGAGGGAACAATTTAATTAAAGGCCAGCTCAGAGGAAAGGACACCCATCACCCTATTCTTGACATGTCCACAGTCAACAAATATTGAGAGCAAATAAATCCCCTAGTGGACAATGTCCTGGCCTTGCTAGACTAACTGTAAATACACACCAACTGAACAGATTGTGTTGTAATGACTGTAATTACCAGGATAAAGGGGCAGGATTAAATCTTGTTCAAGCTTCGAGTTATTTTCATGAGAACGACCCCGATGATTGACGTTATTAAATTGAATCCGGTCCTGGAATCTGTTTTCTAATTTACCTGCGGCCCAACCTGAATGGGCTTCATTTTTTCATCCCATCTGTTAATACAATCCATTCATTTCCCCCCATAATGACCTGTCAGCTGTTATTATCATGTTAACCATGTGTTTATTACACAAAGAGCCCAGCGTATCACACATTCCTGCAGAATCACAAGGGTTCGAACTGATGTTTCAGCTTTAACTGCTACAGCAGACACAAGTGAAAGGACCATAGGAGGAGTTTTTTCATGTGATGGTGATGATGGCGACATTGTTTTAATCACTGATGATTGGATGGGATGATAATGGCTGGATGTGCTCCAGGTTTTATGTTATGCTGTCACTAATGTGCATTGTTTTATGTGAATCTGTCTCTCTCCCTTTAGCTCCATTTCTGTCGCCACAAACTCCCAAGTAGAATCTGGCTCTTCAGCTATATCTTCCACTCTCTTCAGCAGCTAGTTGCTATTTTCCTGTCTGATGTTTGGTGCAGTGCGGGTTGCATACAATGGGTTTATCAAACCTTTTTAGCTGGAAACAGTTGCAGACTGTAAAACAATGAGCTAAAATACAATAAAAAAAGCACCATAGTGCTGAGGGGAGTGAGATCTGTGGGCTAGTCACTACAAGCTTTCACATCACACCCTGTATAGTCATTTAACGGATTCTGAAAAATGAAAATAGTGATATAAATGCAGACCCGAGGTTCACTGTGATCTGGTTATCATCTGGTAGCTCATTTACCATAAATAGAAACTGAGCAAATGGAAATAAATTTAATAAATGGAAATCAGTGTTTGTCTAGAAGGTAACAAAAAAATGTATTTAAATCCAAAAGATAATATAACAGTTTGCAAAATGTGTAAAAGAAATGTTAACTATTCATGATTTATGGTATTAGGATTAATGCATCCTCCGTTCATGTCTCTGGTGAGACATTCAGATATTTTCTAAACAGGATGTGTGAAGAACAAAAAAAACAAATTCTCTGCTACATTTTGTTTATTACACTTTGATAATTAAACTACCTCGTGAATTTGTCTCCCATCTCCCATTCTCTTGTATGCACTGTAGCTCATTCACCCCGAACAGGACATTCAGTGAGCCTGCATTAAAACAGGCCTCCTCATCATTTGTCACTGGGCCCAGGGGTAATGAACGGGGTGAATTGGATGTACTCTCTAATTATGGAAAGGACAAAAAGCCAGTCAGATTCCCTTGTCAAGGTCCCTCTGCTGCAGCACCACAGGGAGCAGCTTTCACTCATAAATCAGAGGTGGGATACAGATCTGCAGCAGATTAGAGAGAACATAAAAGGGAGAAATATAGGCCCGTGCAGGCCCTGGACAATCAACCATGTAACGGCCTACGACGGGCAATAAGTAGGGCCCTGGTCCCTCCTGTGCGTTATAGGCATCGTAAACACCTGCTGATCAGCATCCGCCACTGTCCGTGTGCTCGGCAGCAGCCATCTTTCACAGTAACCTCACCCTCATCATCATCATCATGATCATCGAGTTGGCCCTGGCGATCAGACGCTGCTCTGAGAGCGCCGTAACCTCAGCATTAAGAGATCCATTTACATCGATCAACCTGCTCCCGCTGCTGCTGCTGCTGCTGCTGGCATGTTGGTTTTGCCTGTGTGGTGATTGCATTTTAAATTTGTATGACTGCTCATGGCCTGTTCGTCATGGTTAAGATTATATAGAGCTGAGCCGCCCACGCAGCTGTGATCTGCACTGGCCCCTCATGTGAATACTCAAAGTGAGGCTTGTTTTAAAAATAACTTGAGTTAAAGATCACTATAACTGTGGTTGTTTTTGAGTTTTTGTGCACAGTTTTCCTCCGTGGGTCTTTGGGTGAAGTGCAGTGGTAAATAGAAATTACAAGCACAGACTATTAATAGAAAGGTTTCTACTTTAACACGAGCAACTGCAACTACTGACTTCTCTGTCTGTGGATTTACAACAGTTTCCACAAACTCACCCTGGAGGTTTGATCCTTTTATCTTACAACAGTGTCATGTATAATGTATATACACCAGCATAACATTCGAGCCGGAGTAATCATCGTCATATTATTATTTCTGGGACACCAGTATTAAGTGAAAGAAAATCCTTTCATTTAAATCCTTTTTGAAGTATTAAATGCCACAATAGACCACACTAATAATTATGTAGAGTGTAGAAGCATTCAGTGAATCTGAGGCTGTATCAGGCACTGCTACCTCATGTTCATATTATATTGCAAATTTGGATTCTTTTCCAGTTTCCAATTTTATTCTTCACCCCAGTCGAGGGACTGTAGATAAAAACCAGCAGTTTATCAACTCAAGGGGAATTAAAGTGCAGGTGTTGCTGCATGTAGAAGTCCTGTTTTCTACTAAGTGCTTGTTGAACTTTTAGTACACTTTAGTCCTGTTTCCCAATCCCAGGAGGCTCTGTGAACATAAAAACAGGCTGTGTTCTCTGTTAAACCTTTGGAGGTTACACTGAACAGTCTGCTCATTAGGGACACTACAGTTTCATGTGACAAATATTAACTGGGTTTTACTCTGAAGTCTAAAAACCCTGCAGCACTGGTGGAAAACAGCCACAGCGAGTTACCTCTGATGATGCCTATTATTGCCTATTTGCCAAATTCCCCACTTTTTCCTAAATATCCCAGTTAAAGCTCAAAGATCCACATGCCCTTTCACTGCCCTTCACTAAGTGCAAACCTCAAAGATGGCCTTTCTTTGAAACTGCCTTTCAGATGTGCTGTTGTTGTTGTTGTTATTGTTGTTGCTGATCCTTCCAACCTTACGCTGTGTTATCGCACATTATTCCCCAGTGACTCTGATGGCAACAGTGATGTGGATTATTGCTTCTAGGAAGTCTCTCTTGCTTCTCCCATGAGGACCTGCTTTTTTTTTTTTTCTCCATAAGCAGATTATACGCAATCACTGGCAAATGGGGGTGAAACATGCGGCAGCTCAAGTCCAGATGTAATGCATTGTTGTATGTCATTTAAGTGTCCATTGTGCTGTGGATTGTGAACAGAAGCTGCAGTCATGGTGACCACAGTTGACGCATCAAAATGGTGTCAGACTACAAACTCTTTAAAAGGTAAATCTGCTGGCTTTCTTGTATTTATTTCTGAATGTCAACAAAACCCACGAAAAGACGAAAACCGACAATAAATTGCTCAGACTTACAGATGTTGTCTGTGTCTCCAAAGCCCGGCATGGTTTGTTCCTCTGTGACCCCAATGTTGACCAGAAACTATTAAAAACACATTAGTCAACCACACTGTTGCACTGCGTGACGAATGAATTCTAACAAGCACTGTAGTTGTTGTTGGGGCAATCCCATACACAACATGCTGGCACTGTAAATACATTTCATATCTAAACACAGTGTTGGGGAGTAATGCAATACACATGTTTTGAGAATACAAAATATGAGTAACTGTATTTAGTCACAGTTATAAAATAGGTGCTAATCAGGATACAGTTACATTCTTGAAATCAATAGATTACGTAAATGGATTACTTTTTGAAAAAAATAAACAAATACTTATAATGCATTACAAAAGTAGTTGTAGTTTAGTTGAATGTTTGCTGGTTAAATTGCTGACCTAGTGAGCTACCTACTTTTCAAATTGATAGCCAACTGGAGACAGCTAAGCATGTCTACAGACAAACCACTGAGCAGAAACCAGCTAATTCACAACGTGCTTGGTTGTGTACCATTATTTCTATCCAGTAGCATATATATCTACCTAAATGGGAACTTTTAAGCAACCGTTTGGTACCCAAGCTAGCTTAATGCTCCGTACAGCATTACAGATTTGTTATCTACATCTTTTTCACCCATTTCATGAAGTGGGAAAACAGAAAAGGTAAAGTCTGCCTTTTCTGGTGCTATTTTTATTTTAAGAGAAGTTGTCACTCTATCATAATGCTGCGGAAAATAAAAGGTAAAGGGGAAAACTAGGTCTTCATCCATTTTGCCAGACAAAACATCCCCCTCAGAGTGACTCCTGCTTTCAGTCGGCTTTGGGAAGCTGTATTGTGTGACTGCCACATTCGCTCAGTGTGACATGCACTCATAATGCAAGACAATGCTGAATGATCTAATAATAATAATAATAATAATAATAATAAATTACTCACTTTAATAAAATATGTGACAAATTACATTTAAGGGCATGTATTCTATAGTCTGTGGTGAAATACATTTTAAAAGGAACCCTTGAAACACTCCATGGCTTTGAGAGTGAGCACTGTTTGCCAGTTGAGAGGTGCAGAAATGTCTAATTTCAGCATATTTTGTAGTGTTATAGGGCTTGTAAATACTCACTACAGAACCAAATCTGAGTGTGAAAATCTGCAGTGTCCAGGAAATTAGTCCAGGAAATTACAGAAACTATATATTTGTATATTATCAGTATAGCAACAAATGGGCCTGGGGCTGAGAGCCACAGATAAAGGTAGCGGAAGTAATTGAAAGTAATGAGAGACACATTGTTGATTTTCTGCTCTTTTCATGGTTGACAATATGAAAAATTCAGATTCAGATTCATTCCTAGCCTTATCCTTTAACTGGGACTTTCTGTGGTTAAGTTTATTCTACTCTCAGTGTTAAGACGTGTGACATGTTTTTCCTTTGAATTCGTGTCACTCTAATTTGAGGTTCTCCTTTCTTTATCTTATGCTACTTATGTTGAATGATTTCTTTCATACTCATTTCTTTATCTATTATTCAGAAAGCTATCCGTAAAACACACATTTTTTTCAATCGATTGCTGAGCTGGTAAAAGGTGAAAGTTAAAAATACAGATTTCTTTAAATCTCTTTTAAAAGACCTGTAATACTCCATACTCCGGTCAGAGTCAGAAATCCCTCTCCACAGTTAGTACAGACTGCAGCAACAAGACTTCCGGCTAAATCTCCAGGACGTGAGTGTGTAACCTCTGCATAACCTCCTCTACACTGGGTGACTGTAAGTTTTCGAATCGAAATATTTAACATTTCATTGATCACATTTCAAGTAATGCATAGCAAACATCTCTGACCTGGTAATAATCTTTAAATCAAGACCCAAAGCGAGAGCCTCGGGCAGTAGCCCACAGTTCCCTTTAGTTAATCCATGAGTGAAGGGAGCTGATCTTCACTGTGAGTTCACACCAGTGGTATGGATGAAACAGCCAAGCTAGCTCCATCACTGTCTTGTTTTAAATCACCCTTTTTCAAACTGGTGATTTTATGCTAAAATTACTGCTGCATTTGGTATAATTTCTTAAAAATTAAAAATGTATATGTACCGTATATGCTTTATGTAAACTGCATCTGTCTATGCATATTTATGTCTACATGCACTTGCTCAGCACTTTATTAGTAACAATATATTGGTACTGGGCAGGGCCTCCCTTCTCTCTCAAACAGCCTTGTGAAAGTGGTTCATTATCCAGCTGCAGGTAGCCATTACAAGATGGTAACTTGTGGCCATAAAGGGATGTACATGGTCAGCAACAACACTCTGATAGGCTGGTGGTATTCAAACAATGATTGATTGGTATTGAGGGACCCAACAATGCGCCAAGAAAACATTCCCCACACCATAACACCACCACCACCACCACCAGCAGCAGCAGCAGCAGCAGCAGCGGCAGTCTGCAGTGTTGACACAAGGAAGGTTGGGTCAATGTATTCATGCTGTTGACACCAAACTCTGACCTTATCATCTCCATGCCTCAGCAGAAAATCCAGATTCATCAGACCAGGCTGCATTTTTCCAGTCTTCAACTGTCCAGTGTTGGTGAGCCTGCGCCAACTGCAGCCTCAGATTTCTGTTCTTGGTTGACGGGAGTGAAACCTGACGTGGTCTCCTGCTGTTGCAGCCCATTCACCTGAAGGCTTGACATGTAGCTGGGCCCTGTGTTGACACAAACAGTACCTGTGATTTTATGGCCACTGCCCTCAGAAAGTGTCTGTATAGCCCTGTTCCTGCTGTCTTTTAGCTTGGTAGTTTTCTCTCCCTGCTGCTAAAACCTTTGGAAATGTGCTTTGAAAAAAGAATAAATGTGTTTTGAAGATAAAGTGTATTAATATTTATGGTAAACTGCAGTTGGTACAGCTCGAATCATAAAACACATCACTTTCAGGACTCCACACACAGTTTAGAGCTGCAAATTTAAAGTTTTAAGAAGTGGAGATTTGTTGTTTTACGATGTCAACTTCACTGTGAATCCTGCATCTGTACATATAGAGGACTTAATTAGAGAAAGGTCCCAGTTGTAATAAACAGAAACAGTAGGCTGCAGCGCGCACAAACACACACATGGACTACATGCCCATGTGTGTGTTGGTATGCACGTGCATGTGTGGAAAAATTTAACAGGAAGCCAACAATGGAATAGGTGTTGACAGAGCACAATATCTGCTTGTTGTTTTTAAGGCTGAATTCCATAATGTTTCTTTACGTACTTTAACGTCTAGTTTCACGTAGAGGCTGAAGCAGCTCATTAATCAGTTTAACCCAAAAATGAATTTAAGCTTTTCTATCAACAATGTACAGTGCATTGGATTTAAAAGGAGGAATTATTAAAAAAAATGAAGAGGTATCAGCACAGTACATCATTGGGTGGTTTCAGCACTGCAAGCAAGCTAACCTTATTTATATAGCACTTTTCAGTATAAAGGGCAATGTAAGATTAAAAATGAGAGAGCTAAATGTACAGCACATTAATAATAAGAGAAACTGGAAAACTGGAAGAGGAAGTGGATTAAAAGCTAAAAGGGCATTAATGCATTAGGACATTTTCAGATGTTTTACTTCAGCAAAAGTAGAAACCATCACTTGAAAATACTGCATTACAAGTAAAAGAAAAAAACTGGAAATGTGAAAAGTGAAAATAGAAACAGAAATACAAGTATAATCAGCAAATATAATCATCTCCTGTCAGTGTTATATTTCATTAACGTCAACTAAACCGTAATGCGGTTTAATATGTTACAGTGCATGGTATATGATAAGTTATATTAAGTTCTGTATTGTAAAGTTCTAACTTCTGAAGCAGTGGTTCTCAAACTTTTTCACGTCTAGGACCCCTGACACTAATTAGACCACAGACCAGAGCTAATAAGATTTTTGCTTTTAGATGTTTTAAAGTGTTTGAGACCAAAATAGTCATACATTCTGTCATTGTGTTACTTATGGATGGAGTTAGAGTGAAAATAAATTATTCCCCTTTTTGCTGGGAACCCTCAGACGCTCTCTCAAGGTCCCCTGAGGGTCCCGGCACCCCACTTTGAGAACCACTGTGCTCAATTATCTAGTAACTAAAGCTGTAGTGAAGGAAAAAGTACAGTGTGTCCCTCTGAAATGCAGTGGAGGAGAAGTATGAAGAGGCATGAGATGGGAAGTACAAGCACATTTAACTTTGTGCTTCAGTTCAGGATTTGAGTGAATTAAAATGAGTGAAAAGAGACTGGGTGTTAATGTAAGTACATGCTACAGGTTATAATCACTACAGTGTAACGTCCCGTTCATTTATAGTCCACCTCATATTTTATGCAGCAGACGTCAAAAGATGACATGTCGTGGCTTCACTGTACTCCAGAGTAATCCGAGCAGAGATTCCCATCAAATATTGCTCAGCAGAAAATAACCATTAAACAAAACGGCCTTATCACCCTCTTGCAGGTACTCTCTTTAATTAACTGCGCCGCGCCTCCACTCTTCAGCCCTCTCAAACTCGGGGGGCTTTAAGACCCAGCAGAGATACGATAGTGAACATCTGTCTCCTCGTTCTCCACTGTATGAATTGCGCCTGGGCTCCGGTCTGAAGACACACAGGCAGCGGCAGGCGGGCTGGCACAGTGCGGACGGACTGGAGTGGATCGGGGACTGCGAATGGATGGCGCTGGACCATGAGAGAAAGTGGAGTCAGACGCACTGAGCCGCAGCGATAAGACAGCGCGCTGCAAAATGAAGACACCTATGGTAAAGGTTTCTGCCATGTAGCCCTATAGACAACTGTTTGTGCTCGCCTTCAAATCCAGCATTGTTCCGAGAAGTGCGCTCCAACCGCCGTAACACTGCTGTGTGTACACTGTCGGATCAAAAGATTAGGATCTGAACAATGGACGTCCAGCTGTGCGGGCTGTTTGACACTAAGAGCTCCAGCTTTTCTCCTACTAAACACTACAGCGTGGAGCACAGCGCGCTGGATGTTTGTTTTTTTCCTGCGTGTTAATGCAGATGCATACATTTGTGCAAGTGAATCGAATTTTATTGCTTTAAATGACTTGTATTCACGCACGCTGTCCCAGTTTAGACAGCTGTGAAATAATAATAAAAACATAGATCCACTCATCCAACAATCAGCGTTAGGCACTGTGCCGCGTAAACAAATCAAAAGGTGTCAGGAGCTGCTTATCTTATACAATTGTAATTTAATATGGGTTTATAAGGTGGCAGATCAGAGTGACTTCCACAAGGTCAGGATATCTGTGTATATGTGAACTTTTACTTTATATCTCTCTGCGTCCTCTGAGGTGTGGCGCTTACTGTAAATCTGCCTGCAGACGTGCTCCTGAACGCACCTGAGCATTGACATGCATGCTTGCAAACTAAGTAAAGGTGATCATTAACAGCCTGACATCTTGTCAATGTCATGAATATGCCCGTGCCCTTAAATTAAGTCGATAAGAGCTGAGGGTTTTGGTTGCACGTGCCATGAATTACAGGGAAGTTTGGTGTTTTATTGACAAATCAGCTGATGATGATGATGATGATGATGATGATGATGATGATGTCTGTCACTGAGAGCACGCTACCTCTCATCTGTTGTTAAGCTCATAGGTGCAGCCTAAACTCAGTTCAGTGCAGCCGGACTAATTTGTCAGCATCTGCTTGTGTCTCTGTGTCAGCGCCATGGGGTAGCCGTGCTTCTCGTGCTTCTCCTGTGCGCCAGCTTGTTCCTTGTCTACAACGGCAGCTTCAACATCGCTTCCAGGGACTCTAACGACACGCGCATCCGACAGCATGAACAGCTGCGGCGGCCCACTGAAGCCTCCGTGAGGGTGGCCAAGCCTCACGCCCCGGTCCTCCAGGGATACAGCGGCATCATCGACCATAAGGTAAACAGATGTGTCCATAATGCAGGGAACCGGCGGATGAATGGCTTCAAATGTGTGGCTAATGCGCTGCAGAGTAGGCACCAAAGCCTTTGAAAGTGAAGCCAGTTTTACTTTATCCCGTTAGGAACCCATTCCTGCACTACATCTTCACTTTCTCCACTTGAAACTTACACACGCACACGCACACACACACTCATGAATACACACCTTTCCTCCTGTCTAATGACCAGCCGTCCTGTATACCTGCACAGCTCTGTAGAGAGAGAGAGAGAGAGAGAGAGAGAGAGAGAGAGAGAGAGAGAGAGAGAGAGAGAGCGCCTCCCCCCTGTCATTTATCACAATTTTCTCCAGCACAGTGTTGCGCCACACTCAGTACCCACCTGTCGTTGCTAATAACAGCTTAGGCTACAAATGAAATCCTTGGCTGCATTCTTAGGCTCTAATTGATAAGCCCGGGAGACCTGCAGCTAGGTGAACCCTGACGTCACAGTAGGGGTGTATTGACTTCCATCTATTTACCGAGCCAGGAGAAAACAATCAATGTGAGTACTGGGGAGCGAAGGCGCTGCAAGTAAAGCAGACCTAATCACCTTGTAAAGGTTTTTTTTTTTTTTTTTTTTTGTAGGCAACATATAATAACAGTGTGCTTCTCTGCAGGCAATTTGGTAGATGGGCTGTTGGATGGTTTGTTTAGCGGTCTGCACCACTGACCCAAATGATGGCTGTGACAGTTCTCCAACAATTGGATTTGAGATGTTTGAGATTTAGAGAAATGGAAAGTTTGGAAAGACTCATGGAGGGATTATGAGACAAAGGCCCCGTGGGCACAGACACATAACAGCTCGTTCACCCCCCCTACAAAAGGAGCAAGAAACAGACTGGGAGAGACACTAAACCACAAGTAATGTGGCCACGGTTGAAGCCGCTTTGCGTCTCTCTGTAGTTGTTTTTAGTCTCTCTGTAGTCATTTTGTCTCACTCTGTAGGAGTCTGGCATCTCATCGAAGCCGCTCGATTGACTTATAGCCCAGGGGCCCCCACTAACCCCTCACACTGTGGGTTTGTGTCAGGTAGGTTCTTTGAGTGATGCGTCCCTGAGAGGACTGATGACGCTCTGAATAGCAAGCCAATCAACACTGTCATCTCTCTTTCACGATGTGTCATATGTTGATTTGCATGTGAGTAATTTGACAGCCGCCTCCCCGCTGTCGCTGCGTGGATGAGAAAAACAAGCAGCATGAACATGTATCAGCCAGACAGATTTGGAAGTCAACACATTGTTCTTGAACGTCAGAAAAAGAAACCCGGTTGGTAAATGAACTTTTGCTAAATTAAACACCAGGGGCTCTGAAGAGTCACTTAATCTTGTGACAAAGTAATGCAAGTTGGCAACAGATGGCGGAACTATTATTCATTAAAAGAAATCTCACGGGAGCAGAAACCAACAAGTGTGGAAACCTATAATGTTGGCTGCTGATAACTGTGAAAAGATCAGCTGGCAGAGTTTTCTCAGGAGAAACGCTGCCTGTCTGTCCACTTCACTTTCCCCACCTTCAGCTCCACATGTTGCAATGTGTGCTGTGAATTCACCGTTCTCTACAAAAAGTATGTGAGCAGAACGATTCTCCATTTTTTTTTTTTTTGGCATTTCATTAGTGTTATTTATGATGAGGTTATGATAGCATTTTCCTCATTAACATACTGTTAAAGCTGCAGTCTGGGGATTTGGTGATGCCAAAGTGCAGCAAGAAAGAAGCACAAGCCGTCAGACAATTAAACACATTGTGGCCAAATCCACAATTTCCCTATATTATCTGAATGATGACTCATTTATTAGACTTTGCAGACTTCCTGATTAAACATTAACACACTGCACTCACTGATTAAGACCTGGAGAGTGGGATTTATACAGAAACAGCAGAGTGAGGACAGGAAGTGAGAAGATGACATGCGCCACAACCATTTTGCTCAGTCCTCAGTTCTGCAAAGTGCTGTTTGAAGGTTAAGGTTTTAGGTTTAAGGCTGGAACTGGGTTTGCGGTAAGCCTGCAGTTGTAATGGTTCAGATTAGGATGGTTATACATAAATTATACGTTACATGTCTGCATGGCTGCAAGCGTCTACATAGGAGCGTTTGCGTGCTTCCAAAAATGAATGACTGGGCCGACAGTATGTGCTGACAGCCATGTGTGAACGTGCCTCCTTATGCAGACACGCAATGCAGTATAAACAGTACACGCATGAGCGTCGGCTGCTCACGTCTGCATCTGCTTTGGAGAACATCCAGGCCTTAAGGGTCCTGGGGAAATGCATGATGTCAATGAAGACCGCCACAAGTATACTGTAGAAGCACAGCTACACATATTTGTACAAACATGCTTTTTTTTCCCCAGTGTTTTTCACATGCATTCAGCTTTGTTTGTAACTTCCAGATAATTTGGTTTAGATAATTGGTTTAAGCTGGAGGTCTTCACAGCCTGTTTGTCACCCGGGTTGCATTAATGGACTCAACTGTAGAGCTGTGAGGAGTGAGGTTGCTTCACCCTCCAACATCTCAGTAATGTAGTAATGAATAAGATTTTAGTTTTTAATTGGAAATAATGCTCAGAAATTACAAAAAATAATTTAAAAGAAAGGGAATTTTCCTGTAAGTGTGAAAACTTTTAATGGTGGGAATTTGTATGTAGCGGTGTGCGATGTGGATCGTGGACATGGTGTGGTAAGCAACATTAAAATCCAGTTAATTCTAGTCCAGAGCTGGCGTTCAATATGCCAGAGGCTGTTTAGGTTTTTTTTTTTTGGTCTCTGAATCTGAATTATCGCACAGCAGAGTCACACAGTTCTGTCAGAAGTCGAGTGGAGCACAAATAAATAAATGAGTCAGTCATATTTGAAGACAGCTGATGGGGCACGCAGCGGCATCTTTTTATTCTCGCTGCCTGACATGCCAATAGTCAGTGACCGTGTACGTTTTGATTTGATGAGGATTTGTCTGTAATGCGTCAGTAAACTCAGCTATGGATGAGAATTGATTTTCTCCCACTGACTGGAGCAGCTGAGCATTGTAAGTAAACCGCCAATTTATTTTTTCTCTTGGCAATAAACTTATTGACATTTTGGTGACAAGGGACATCAATTAGGGCCCCAGCTTCACTGAGCATCATTTACGCTTCTTCAAACCTGCTATCATGTCACCCTTGACATTCTGCCACGGCGAGGTTCCATCAATTCTTTATGATTGGAATGCACTTTGCTACGACAGCATGTGGTAGCACATAATGCCGCACAACCTTCAAATACTTCATCCTCTAAACCATTGTATCCTCAATCCTCAACACAGATGAGCTTTCTCTGTTTATATATATATATATATATATATATATATATATATATATATAAAACAACTTTTACACTTCTCGATATATATGTATATATATAGTGTAAAAGTTGTTGGCCTTGCCTCGCATTTGTCTTCCTGCGGTGCTGAATGATCGCCATTTGGAAAAAAAATACTCTGACATGAACATTTGTCTTCTTCATCTTTGCTTGCTGACCTCTCTGCCATATTGATCTTTCTGAGATATCAGCTGGCTGGCACGCAGGGTGCAGTGCCAGTCAGCGTTTGACCGTTTCACTTTATCTTCCACTGGAGTATTAAACTCATCACAGCCCAGAAACCATTTTTAAGCCTGGTGAAGTTTTCTGCAGACTTTTGGCCAAGATCCTAAAACATTTCCCAGAACATCGTAAAGAAAAAAAAAAATGTTTCACCAACCCCTAGGTTATGAACCAAAATTGTAAGATTTTTTTTTTTTTGTATATTACAGACTCTATTTATGCATCTGCATCCATTAAATGCTATTTACCAAGTATTTTCAATGCAGCATGTTTGATTTAGGTCAGAATAAAGGCTAATTTATTTCTATCTGTGCAGCAGCTTTGGTTGGGCTGAACTTCTGCTGTGAAGACTGAGGAGGAGAGGGACGAGATAAGGAAGCAAAGAAAGAAACTTAGGACAGAGATGAAAAGGCAAAAGAAACTCTTGTGGAGTAAGGGCAAAGAGAATGAGAGAGGAGGACAAAACTAGGAAAGGGTAAGGATGGAGAGAACGATAAAAGAGAATATAGGACCCAGGAAAGGTTCAGCCTGAGAGAATGAGGAAAGAGGGAAGAAGGAGGCAGAAGCAGACACAAGAGTGAAAGATAGAGACTGAAATCCCATTGGGTTTCCTTTCTTCTAGCACTATCCTGCTTTTTATTTTCACGGTGAGAAGGAGGAGGAGGAGGAGCAGGAGGAGGAGGAGGAGGAGGAGGAGGAGAGGAAACCACTCTGCCCTGTCTCTCTGTGGAGATGCGAGGATGAGGCAGCGTAACTGTCTCCCTTTGATTGCCTCTCTGACACCAGAATCATGCAGATTCATAACTGATATCCTGCAAGTCAGGTGGAGACGAAGTAATGGAGGAGATTTCTGTGCAGACGAGAGCGAGGCGCCTTATCAGACATGAGGGGCGCCCTGATGTCACGCTGGAGAGGAATGAACGAGGCTGACTTTTCCGTTCTAACAGGAGACAAGATGTTTTTTCATATGATTAAAAGTCAAACCTTTGGCTTCTTAACAAACAAGACTTAGAGTCTTCAGTGGTGCTAACGGCTCTGCGAGACTGCACTTAAAGGAGTAGTCCACAGATTTAACACTGCACTTCTACAGTTTAAGAAAAAAAGGATTCAAATAAATGCAGTGCAACAATTGATATTGTGTTTAATAAGGTTGCCCGCAATACCCATGATGCAACTCCACCACTGACAGTCCAGTCGGAGATTGGGGTGTGTTATCCTAGTAGCGTCTAATGCAGCCTCAAGCCGCTAGCCTCAAGCAAAGCCGAGGAGGGGGCTACAGAGGTCTGGAAAGTTCACTTCTCTCTAACTCCACACTGCCAGATTTTTTTTTGTTTTTTTTTTAAGTATATTTTTTGGGCTTTTTATGCCTTTATTTAACAGTACAGTAGAGAGAGGAAATGGGGAGGCAGAGAGAGGGGGAATGACATGCAGTAAAGGGCCGTCCGATGCGGAATTCGAACCGGGGCCGACTGCAGCGAGGACTGTTGCCTCTACACATGAGGCGCCTGCTCTACCCACTGCGCCACTCGACGCCCCCACACTGCCAGATTTTATTTGATTTTCAAACTTGTTGTCTTCAATCCCGACCAAT
Organism: Seriola aureovittata; assembly: GCF_021018895.1. NCBI lineage: Eukaryota > Metazoa > Chordata > Actinopteri > Carangiformes > Carangidae > Seriola > Seriola aureovittata. The sequence goes on from NC_079375.1 coordinate 7,182,129, forward strand.
CACACGGCTCCCTCTGGAGCCATGAAAAGCTTGTTTCGCATATGTGGTAGTAAACAATCTAAGTGTAAAATCGGTGGAGCGTGTAGGCTAAGCCTGCTCACATTTGCCCATCAGCAGTACAAGCAGTACAGCTGAGGCTAATTGGAATTTAGCATTGAGTCAGATGTATCTGACAAATTTTGACCTGATGGTGGCACTAGATGAAAGTCACAGTATCAACAAAGTGAACACAATTCAGCCTTCCAAAACAACAAATGTTGGCCTCACGGTTGGAGCAATGTCGGCGTACTTAGCGACGCTATCGCGGCTTAAAGGAAAAAAGCCACAAACGGTTGTGCAGCTACAGACAGCCCCACTGAGACAGCACAAGAAATTTACAGAGCAGATTCTTCTGCACAAACTCGGGACAAGGTCGGGTTTTTAGACATATCTGGGCTGGAAATTCTCTCTGACTAGGTACACTTTGCTCGGAGGCATGAGCCAAGGAGAACGAAGCCGTCTGTGCCAAGGAGACATGACAAGGCATCTTTCTCCCAGCCACAGCTTTAGTGACAGCTGGAGAAGTGAGATGTTTAATATTTCATCTCAGACAGCCACATCTTCTGTGGTTTTCTCTGAGCAACAAAACCATTTTTCACCGTTCATTAGGATTTTGCTACGCAGTCAGCCAGCTGATAGTGAGACAGAACACTCCTCAATTAGACCGTTATGGCCAAGGACTCTGTAGTCATTTTATGCGAACTAACAGTGTTTGTGAAGTCTGCGGGGCTGTGTGCATGTGTGTGTATAAATCTGTGCATGTGTGTGTGTGTGTGTGTGAGGTCTGTCTTTGTATTTTTTACCATTAGGAGTTTTTAAATTATGAGAACTGCACAAAACATTACTGACAGATAACCACTATTTTTATGCAGAGACCTTGTTAGAATGCTAAAAATGCTCCGTTTTGACTGAAGAGAAGAGAATGGTGGTTTCGTTATATCTCAGTGGTCCCAATTGGGGCATAGTCTTGGATTTCAACTTATCTCCAGTGCATTCCGCTCCCGCCAAACATAACACAGCTTCAGGCTCTTTCCAGTGCAGGCCTGGAAAGCAATTATGGATGAAGGAGGGAGACGACAGGGGGGGGGGGGGGGGGGCTGCCCTTCGATAAGCATTCCCTCGACGGAGTAATCTCACACTTGGTGCCTTTTGGCATTCTGTGGTTAGGGAATCACTGGCGAAGTCAAACATTTTCAACATAAAGGAAGTGGAGGGAAATTTCTGGAGGCGCGTGTCACGAGCTGAATGGTGATTTCATGCTTCTCCGTGTTTTAACCTTTGGTGCTTGGTAAGCTGTACCCCGCGGGGCACTCTCCTTACTTGGCCCCCGAGAGACCTGTGAAGGATCTGAAAAGGTTAAACATCGAGAAACGGATGATACCTTTTGGCATAACATCAGGAGATAGATGATGGGCCGCCGCCGCCTTCCACTGAGAGCGAATACAAAGAGACGGCTGGCAGGAAGCATCGCAATAAAACTCAATTTCTTTGCTTTTCCATCCTCTGGCTCCTCACACACACGAGGCTAACTACATTATTCAACTCTTTAGGAGTGATTAATGAGCATGTCCTCCATGGTGGGAGAGAGGGATGATCAAACTGTTATTTGTATTGTGGCGTAATCTCTGTTTGTATGCCCTGAGCGCCCCACACACACACACACACACACACACACACACACACACACATACATGCAGCCCAGATTAGAAACATATTCGATGCCAAGGTTATTAATTATGGAGACCTGAGGTTTGCCAAAACAATGAGCATCTTGGCTAGAAGTGTAGAAAACACGGAGCAGCGTTGTATTAAAGTTGGCAAAGTTTTTAAAACTGGAAGTGACGATGTAAAAGTTGCAGAGGACCAGAGAGCCACGGAGAAAGAAAGAGCCTTCTGTAGCCTTGTAGTGTTTTGCTGATGTGACATTAAATCGTTGCCTGAACCACATTGTCTGACTTCAGTGGAAATACGCCCAATTACAGAGCGGACTTTGATGTATATCCCATCAACCCCCTACCCCATTGAGAAGACAGTGTCACGGTTATTCGTCAAAGGTTCTTTGGTCTCCCGCTCTCACTGACTGAGTCGACTGATCACACTTTCAGAGAAGTAAGCATTTTTTCCTGGGCGCATATGGAGCTGCTTCCGCCTCTTCTCTTTCCTCTCCGCATTAATTCAGGTTCTATCAACAGCAGGGTCTGTCACTGGAACCCAAATCATCATGTGGAAAATAGATACTGTAGATTGTCCAAACTCTCTGAGAACAATTTCAGATTGAGGCATCGTCCACCATGTTGAGGCCTGGACAAGTTGTTCATACAGACAGGTGCCATAGAAGCTGCCATACACGACACGGGGAAGTCACTTAACGGTTTGATGAGAATAGCCACGAGATCTCAAGATAAACTCATTAGCAAAGGAAGATTATGGACCAGCGTGTTAAAGAGCACTTTCCGCCCCCTTCATCTGGGCTAATCTATGCTAAGGAGCGTTGAAGCTGTTCTGAAGACTCGTGCTGGACCATGCTCCATTTACATTTTGGGTTGGGTTACGCTTGATCAGAACTAGCTCTTTTGGCATTGTTGTGCAACCACGTTCGTTTGAAATCAAAAGTGTTTGTAGCTGTTCCATAAAGCTTTAATGGAAGGCAAAGTGAAACGGGGGAGTATGATGTTATAATATGACGGCACACATTTGTCTCTCCTGCTCAGTGTTGCGCTCAGTTGTTCACATGGAAAGTGAAATATTTGTATCAAGAATGAAAAAAGAGAGAATCAGAGAGAGAAGTTGAAACCCTTGCTCTTTTCTCACCTCCACACAGATGATCAATCATGGCGACCAACAGTCAATCACAGATTCCCCGGCTTAATCCGGCTTCTTGACCATCCTACAAGCTCTTGTGAAGAAGCTTGCTGACCGCTTTAGCCACTTCATGTCTCTGGGGATGTTTGGATCTATCAGATCTGAAAAAACAAAACAAAACAAAATGTTAACGCCGTAAAGAACCATTTGAGACAGGGTGAGATCTGATTACTTAAAGCACCATGGGAGATCATGTATATTCTAGGCAGATTTTGAAAAGGTGTGAATGCAATTTTCTCTTCATGATGCTTATCTTCAGTGTAACCATGTCCGTAAACAGTCTGTGAAATTAGCCTCTTACAGGGACTGCCCTCTGTGACAATGGCTCTATATAAAGTTTTTAGCACAGTTATGCAGAAGCAACCACTAAAAGATCTGTGAGAAAGAAGGAACAGTGTGAATAACAGAGCAGATTCAGGTGCATTACCACCTACCTCTGGACTGGAGTAGGGCAAACCTCCATTTGCACATGGGAAAAGCAATAGAAAAATATATGTGGCTACATATACACTCAATTGCCAGTTTATTAGGTACACCTAAAACTAATGTAGTCTAATACAAGAGTCCTGTAATAAATCCTACCTTCAAGAAGGTTATAATGTTTTTCAATTGCATTAGTTTTAGTTGGCTGAACCTAATAAACTGGCAGCAGAGTGTATGTGTAAATGAAAGTGCATTGAACAGCATCTGGATTTTATTAGGAAATGGGACGCTTTAAAGGGATAGTTCGGGTTTTTTGACGTGAGGTTGTGCGAGGTACTCATAAATAGTCACTACATTACCCAGGTCCCGCGGGTCAGCTGAGTGAATCAGAAAGCGGCGTAAAACAGTGCGCTCTGTATGTACGCTTTTGCATAGGAATACGATAGTTCAGCGGTTGATAAATGTAGTGCCAAAGGAAAGTGCTGTTTTCACGGGTGTTAATCTCTGAAAAATGAATGCTACATGAAGCGTACATTTAAAGGGATCTTGGATTGTTTCGGTGAGCACACCGCCACATTCACCTCATATGGGATGGATGGTTGAGACTGAGTTTGACATGTGAGGATTACAACACTGTGCATTAACAATATAAAACCATATCCATTAAATTTGGGTTTATTTACACTGAACAACTTTTTTTGGCTAATGTGAAGTGTGAATATTTGTTTTCATGCACTTCCGCATTAGTGATATCTATATTGGAGCTGTCAGAAAAACTCAAGTTTCCCAGTCAAAGTTACAACTTGGATCCTGACATGAACTTACTGTACTTACTCTATGTCTGTTCTTCCTTTACTTTTCCACCCATGTTTTCTTTTTTTTTTTTTAGAGAAGCTACCTTTGAACAAACAGCTCTAAAACCCAAAGTATTCAGTGATATACATGGATAATGGGCAGGCTCCAGAATAAAATACCTAGTTTAATTTAGTTTGGTTTATTTGTGAGGGACGAGTACAGAGAAATAGAAGCAGTGTCTGACATACTGTACATGTAGCCAAAGCTAATTTCGAACTCCAGTCCCTTGTTGGGCATTTAGCACACACATATAAAGTAGAGCCGTCTCCTGCTGTGTGTTGATGGCTAGTTGTGCCACTGAGGTTCAGAAACATGGAGTGGAGGTCAAAGAAGAGTTGGTTAGCAATAATTTGTCCTGGTTGTTCTGTCACTTCTCTGATAAAACACAAACTCCCTTGCTACAGAGCAGAGGTGTGGCTCTGCAGTCAACATGGACAGTGGAGGGAAAAAGTTATTTGAGTAATGTGAGAATTTGTCCTCACACCTCTGTCTGTGTTCACACTTGTGCACACCTTGTCAAACACTGCGGTTGTTGGTTTGTTTGTTTGGAGCATTTCACCAAACATCACTTATGATAGCATACCTGTAGATACAGTAACGTATACATGTCACTCCCATCATCCTAGAGAGATGAGGAGGTTTATACACACTGTACCTCAGATTGTAATTTTTGTGAGATCTTGGACAACCCTCAGTCGTAGCAAGTGGGTCACACTGACATGTAGGTCAACACTGGAAGTTTCCACAATTGTCAGTACAACTAAATTGATTTCAGGCAGGGAGGCACCGGGTGTAGCTGATGTGGTGTAACTCCCACGGCCTCAGCATAATCTCATCAAAACACAGTTCTCCGACTCAATTTCCTGCAGTTAAAAATAGAATGCTATTGTTAATTGTATATTTAATTATGTTAAAACTTTCCCGAAGACAGCACTGTTTAATTGTAGCAAGTTTTAATTGCAGCCGCAAGATATTCAAAACTGTCAACATCCAGACTGCATTGAAAAAAACAGATACATAAGAAAAAGAAACCCAATACAGCTTTTCCCACCTCTTTCCTAATGTGCTATGAAAAGATTATAAGATGAACATGAATACACTGTCTGAGGACACATACAGGAACTAAAAAAACATACAAAATATATTTGAGTCAAATAACCTTCAGTAGGTATTTCAGGGTTGCACAACAATTTTTTGCTGAGTTGCTGCTCTGCTCTCTCTTGTAATGTTGTGGTGCTGCACAGAAAAATTAACCTTTACTAAACAAATAACTAGATAGACTAAATTATAGCTTGACAGCTGCTTCTGCAGGATCAATGAATGTTTGTGCTCTCAGATAATAAGATAAAAATCAAATGGGACTCATGTTTATTGTGAGCCAGCAGGCCGGTTACTTTTAAAAAGCTGCTCTAACTTTTTTGTAATGAAATAAATGCAATGCATTGTTTGCCAGCGACACAAAATCAGTGGAAATTCTTTCTTTATTAAACATTTGGAACGGCACTTGTGTATCTCTCTGATCATGCCAGCAGGGATTAAATATTTGTCGAAAGCAACTTGGCTTGTTTAAAGATTGTTTTGAGGCGAGTAATCTTTTGAAACTTCTGCCTCGTCTCAAACTGACAGTCATCTGTCAAGATAAACAAATTGAACTATGAATGAAGTGTCTTTACTTTGGTTAATAGAGGCATGACAGGCTCCGTGAATACACAACATTTCCTCCAAGATCAATGTTGATGCCCTGAAGCTCATCAAAATTAAGATTCAACACATTAATGCTGAGCTGGGAAGAAATTTTTGGAATTGAAAAAAAAAAGTTTGAACACTGAAAACAGACTTAATTTTCACTTTTACACAGAAGAAAAATGATTTGAGGACAGCTGGCTACAGCTAATGAAGTTAACGAATGCTCATTTCTGTGATGCACAAGAATATCTGACTATTGATGAGACGAAGATGACTCAATTTCCTCGACTCATAATCACAGTGTTAATTCCGTCTTCCATCATCATCTCATTAAGAATGCATCGAAACCTTGATGATGACCATGATGATGATGATGATGATGACAACATTAGATGCTCAGCTAATAACCAAGAGGAACAGATTTGACCGCACAGGCATTAATATCAGACTTCTTCATCTCTTGTGCATATGACTCGACTCCAATCAGGGTTCAAAGCCCTCCACAGCACAGAAACAGCTCTGTTAAAGATGACCAATGACCTACTGCTCACTGTTGATTCCGGGAAAAACACCATCCTCATTCTACTGGACCTTAGTGCTGCCTTCGATACCGTTGACCATGACATCCTTTTAACACATCTAGAACAGTGAGTTGGTATTAAGGGTACTGCTAAAAACACTGCTGCATAAAACACAGGATATTTTCAGTGGCTATAGACCAGTTCTCCTCCTCCTCTGCCCTTGTCACCAGTGGAGTCCCCCAGGGATCCATCCTTAGGCCAGTCCTATTCTGCCTATACATTCTGCCCCTTGGATACATCAGAAAATATAACATCTCATGCGATTTCAATGCTGACGATACACAACTTTATCTCCCACTAAAATCTATAGACTCCCTTCAACCTCTCCTGGACTGCTTTAAGGACTTTACTTCAGTTCTGTACTTCAGTTATATTTGACCCTCTAAATCCAGAACCCAACTCGCAAGTAATCTTGACCATCTTATCCCATATGTGAAGCCTCCTGCTAAAAACCTGGCTGTAATCCTTGACCTTTAAGCTCTGCCTTGACAAACATAATACCTCTGTTATTAAAAGTAGTTACTTTCAGTTAAGAACCCTCTCCAAACTGAAACCAATTCTGTCCTTCATTGACCTCAAGAAAGTAATCGACGCCTTTATCACTTCTCAACTGGACTATTGTAATTTTCTGTATTTAGGCCTTCCTCAGACTTCACCATCTCACTTACAGTTGGTCCAGAATGCAGCTGTGAGGATGTTGACTGGTACTAAAAACTGCAAGCACATCACCCCAGTCTAAGCCTCCCTTCACTGGCTTCCTGTTCACTTCAGAATTCAATTCAAGACCCTGCTGATTACATTCAATGGTCAGGCCCCACCTTACATCTCAGATCTCATCCACTGGCGCCCAGCTCTTAGATCTCTCAGATCTCAAAGTTCAACCCTTCTACATGTCACACAAGCTCATCTCAAACTAAAAGGTGACAGAGCCTTCGCTCCAAAACTATGGAACCCCCTACCACCTGACATCAGATGTGCTCCTCCCATCTCCATTTTTAAATCTAGTTTAAAGACATATTTTTATTCACTGGCCTTTTAGATCACTAAACTCCTAGTCCATTGTCATGTTCATATTGAGCACTTGCTCCCTGTTGACTACTTGTTATGCACTTTATACATTTGTTTTACCTGCTTATTTTATTAATTTGAATTGCCCTTTGTACAGCACTTTGGTCAGCTCAAGCTGTGTTTAAATGTGTTATATAAATAATGTTGACTTGACTTGACTATTGTTATAGATTAAACTAGCAGTTTCCAACCTTTTTGGCTTACATTAACTCTAAAATGATCAGATTAAGTAATTTAAAGTGATAGCTTGGGTTATTCGACGTGGGGTTGTGTGAGGTACTCATCTACAGTCAGGTTATTACCTACAGTAGATTCAGATTGGCGTGCTCCCAGTTTAGAGAAGCAGCCGGGAGCACCGGCACAGAAGCTGAGCGATGTGCTGCAGCGGATGGGGTCAGCGAAAAAACGTGTTTTAGCCACACGTCAAATACCCCAAACTATCACTTTAAATCTTTGTTTGTTGCTCTTCATTATTTTAAAAAACCCAGCAAAGATAATAAAAATCTTTGTGGCTTCCACCCTATGATGGGAATCATTGGTCTAAAATACACAATGATATATAAAGCAGTTAGTTTCTTCCATATGATAATACATAAGTCACAGAGGTCATTTTTCTGCAGAATGAGTCATTTTTTTCATTCTTTAAATACATTATGGTGCTTTTGTATTTTCATTGAAGTAAAAGTTTGAATGCAGAACTTCCAGTTGCTTCAGGTATTTTTACATTGTTGTATTGGTGCTTTTGCTCAGTGAAGGCTCTGAATGCTCCCTCCAGCACTGTGGCTATGTGAAATTCACTTTCTCCTCAGTGTGAGATAGTGTGAACATGGCTGATCAGGGCTCATTAAGGGATAAAACAGTGTGGGAGCACCTCACCGACAGAAAGCTGTTAGCATGCGTGCGTGCATTGTTTGTGTCTTTATGAATTCCTGCTAGACAGAATACACTCAGGATTAGACTAATGAGCCCTGTGTTTGTGGGGGAGGCTCATCACCTTGGTGAAAAGCTGAAAAAAAGGGGAAAAAAACAACAACCTCCAAACAGCCATTTATTGATGTGAGTTGGATCCAGAGCTGCTGGCAGGAATGATTTCTTTCACTGTGAAGCTCAACCTGCATGTTCCTAATCACCAGTTTGGCTATTATCACATCTCAGGTGCGTATCCATTAAGTAAATGAATAGGCATTACCTTGGCACTAAACATTAGCATTGTGATTCATTTCATTAGCGTTTTCCTATTTAAAGTCTGTGTCTCTGGGAATGCAGCGGAAAAATGCATAAACAAGCGCTCCTCCCCTCCCCAAGTTCCACCTGGTTGCTCAGGGAATTTAAGCTCTGCCATGCAGATTATGGGGCTTATCATCATCATCATCATCATCATTATTGTTATTAATATTAATATGGGATCTTTTATTTAAGTAAAAGCATCAATGCCTCAATATAAAAATGACATTACAAATAAAAGTCCTATATTCAAAATTCAACTTCAGAAGAAAAATGAACCCTGAATCAGTCTGTTATCAGCGTTTAACTGTTGTCGTTGGTTGAAGTGTTGTCAGTTTTGTCTATTTAATATTCAGTAAGTTAGTTAGTTAGTTTTTCCCAACTTAGTTGATCCCCGAGGGTCGGGCCGCTCCAAAGGGTCACAAGACGTATCTGAAGGGTTGTGAGATGATTAATAGGAGAGGAAAGATGAAAAAACAAAGTTCTGCCGCTTCATTTTTTTCAGACTTTTCTCTAATCTTTGCTTTTTGTGAAACATTGCATACTTTTACCTCTTTGATCTCCGAATTTAGTGAAGTCATCAAGAAGCCATGAAGTTTGGAGCGGAAATCACTCTTTGGTGGAACAGCGAACAACTCATTAGTCAAGTCTCAAACCAAATGTAGCTCCAGGAGAAAAAAAAAAAAAAAAAAGAAGCAAATTCCATTTACCGCTGTTATGCAAATATTAGGAGGTGGAAACATCAAGATTAACAGCTGGTGGTGCTAATTTTACCATCAGGTGCCATTAAACCACTGAGCACCAGTCAGACCCCAAACACTGGAAAACCAGGTTGAAAGACTACACATATTGGATGGCTTTTGTTTGCCAGTATGTTTTGTCTTTTACATCATGATTTATTTACTAAGTCTGTTTCCACATTTAGTTTTTATCGGTTAACATTTTTGGGCGTCTTCGAATAGGTTTCAAATTCCTGGTATTTATGTTGAAATGCAGAAGTATAACGTAGCATTAAAACTTAAATATTCTAGTAAAGTACAAGTGCCTCCTGGTGCAGTATTTGAGTAAATGTAATTACTTAATTTCCACCGTTTACAGAGACACATTTATGCACATAAACACACCCTCAAGCACAGAGACACACTCACGTGTCCTGCTTGCCAGTATAAAATCTGCCGCCTCCCAGGAGATTCTTCCTGCTTGACAAGTGTTGTCACTGGCAGCTGGTGTTTTACACACACACACACACACACACACACACACACACACACACACACACACACACATACCCACGCACACCCTTTTTGGTTACTGTCTCTCATTATCCTCTGTTCCAGCACATAATGGACTCACTCCAACTAGAATATTTACTATTGGAAATGTTTTCAGAGGGAAGCACAGCTTTCCCAAACATAGAGCCTGTAGTATTGGTGATGTATTATTGATGTCTCCTTTTTGTTTTTCTTGGGCTTGTTGTTATATTGTGAGAACACAACAATAATTGCTCCTTTGGGACTCAGCTCGACGGGATTTATTACACTCGCACTCCAAGATTTAACAGCCAGTCTCCAGCCTGGAAGAAGAAGTTTTCGCATTGGTGTGAAAATTGCCTGTTTGCCCTTGTTCACAACAAACTTGTCATCTTGAGTTTGACGGTTAACAGTTCGTCTTGAGTGCCATATTCAAATTTCCTCCCGCTGTCCCTACCCATGCATATATTTGGCTCCACGCTAGGATTATGCTGCACCTTTTATCTTTCAGTTTCATTTTCAACTCGCCGTATCTCGTGTAGAAAAGGGACTTTCGCAGCGTGGCGGCGGACGTGACGTGAAAATTAAATGGCGGCGTGCACACCTTGCGCTCAGACATCTCTTCCAAGTCATTACTCTCACCAGACTTCTCTTGACAAGATCATCTTCTCCTCATCGATTCACTCCATTGTTTACCACCGGTAACCATGCCTATCACTCCCAACAACTGATCCGAGAGGATTATGGGAACATATCAGCCCAGTGGATCAATAAGCGGAGTGCTGATGAAGGCTGCCGTGAGCTCACTTGTAAATGTGAAATCTCCTCCAACGCGTGATTGACTTCAGGTGCCTGGATGCGCTCAGGAAGGGAAATCCTGCAGATGTTTTTAATGATGTTTGCGAAGGTGCCGCCACTTTGCGCTCGTGTAATGACCTCATCAGATATCATAACTTGTGTTGCAGCGGTGAAGTATAGACTCTGTGCGATTCTAACTTTTCCCCATCAAAGGATGCCCCTGAAATCCCTCCCTGTCTCTCTCAAGGTCCTGCCTTACATTTCCTGGTCTCCGAAGTGCTTCTTTCTCTGACAGCCACTCCTTTTTCTTGTTCCTCTTTTTCATCTCTATGAGATTGCCTTTCATTTTCCTCCCCCCTCTCGGCCCCGCCTCTGTCTCTCACTCCCCCCCCCTCCATTCCCACTCTTTCCCTTCGTCTTTCTCCCATCTTTCTCCCTCCCTCTCTCTTCCTAATGTCCCCCTGTCATTTCCTCCGGGCTTTTTCTTCCTCTATCTTCTCCACTCGCCACCTCCTGCTGCAATTTCAGAGCAAAAAGAGGGGGTAAGAAGGAGAGATTCTTTGACCTGGTAAATTGCACCTCATCTTTTGTATTCATGCCAAGACAATCACTCCTACAAGGATGTGGTGTCTGTGTGGTCCTCGCAGCAGTAGCTCACTCCTCTCCTATCTGGGTGGAGGTTATAGGGACAAGCAATGGCTGCATCATTGTACACCGCACCGGCGGCTAGCAAGCTGATATGGAGCCAATTAAGGCGAAAGAGTGTGTGTTGTAACAAGCTGCAACCCGATTGTCTCCACACTCCCACTGGCTTGACACATCGGGCTGCCTGGATCCGGTCTTTCTTTCCAGCTGCTCATACTAATAGAAACTCACAGCGAGAGGAGCTGTTTGTTCTCTTCTCCGGGTCACCCGCACCAGATGAGGTGAGGGAGAGGAGGAGGAGGAGGGGGGTCACTTTTTATCTGGGAGAAAAGAGTGAGAGAGGAACAAGGTGCAGCAGTGTTCTTTTCACCTTCTCATGCAGGTGGTGAGGAGAGTTAAGGTTTAATGACACGGAGTCTCGCCCCCGGGACAGAGTCGGGCTGCACAAGAGCTGCAGAGGGGTTCGGCATACAAGGGTATTTTCGATCGGGGAGGCAGCGCAGGGGGTGTGAGACAGAAATCAAGCTGTGGATCCAGTGTGGGTGGACACAATAATAGCAACAGCTGTATAATCAAATGTACTCCAGAGAAGTGCTGAAGCACTGTGTTCAAGTTTTGTTGAGAAAGTGGCAAAGAGATGAAGCCAGAACTTTGTGGTCAGTCGTGAGGCCAGATAAGCACTGCACCTAAAGACTGATTCATCTCTGAGAGGGCTCTGGGTTAGTCAGTGAGAAAGTTTAACTTGGCTCAACTTTTGCCAGCTTTCAGTAACACACTTCCTCAACCAGTCAAATACATGTAACTGTACACTCCTGGGTCCGTGTACTTGGCGGCCAATAATCTTTCATTTTGAAATGAGGAAACCAAAATCTGTAATGTAGTTTTTTTCCGATTCCCATTTAGAAATAGCGAAACAAAAAAACGGAAAACAACCCATTTCCTGACTTCCTGCTATGTTACAAGCGGCATACTAATCACAACTTCCGGGTCACACCAAAAAGAATCAACGCAAAATTGAGAAAGCTGATTTCAACACGAGTATTTCAATTCCCAATTTCAAATTTAATAATCACATCAAGGAAAACAGATAATGGTTTGTTTTTTCGTCGTTTTCAAAAATGGTACCTGGGAAACGAGTCATTTCCCAATTTTGGTTTTCTCATTTCAAAACGAAAATTCGTTAGCCGCCAAGTATTGTATCGTGTTGTGTATCGTAGTTTGGTAGCGACTGAATTTTGTCAGGAGCACAGAGTATCGAAAACTGTTAATTATCAAAAATTGGCAGCAAAATATTTTCCCAGATTTTTTTCTCTTCTTTTTTTTTTTTAATCAGACAGTTTCTGATCCAAATCACAATTTTGTCAATATTAGGCAGATTTCTTGTGCGTTCAGACATCAGGGTGGCATCTAACGGTTATTTTCAATATTGACTATCACGAAGAGGATAATTCTACTTCTGTGTGTCTTTGTGAGCTGGAAAATCTGCCCTCGTCGATTCTTAAACCACTGTGCAGTCTGGTGCAGTGATGTCCACCAGACTTTTTGCAGTAGGATAACATCGCCACACTACTTATGCCTTTACTGCTTTTCATAACAGATGAAAAATATTACTGCTTAACATGAGCAGGACTGTTTTTATTGTAAGTAGTGTGTTGCTGGCGTCCATTGAAAATCGTTTGTTATTTGAATAAATGCTCAGAGCTGTTGTATTAGTCATTGTTAGCATGACCTCAAGAGACCCCAAGCACAGGTCGCTTTAAGTACTTTAACACACAACAAATGCTCCATCACTGTTCTATAATGGATGCTCTTTTCTTCTCCATTATCTTAATGCTTCAACTCTAAAAGCTGTACATCTTCTGTCTGTTTACATATACCTGCTTTCTCCATTAGTCTCACTGTGTTAGATGGACAACGTCAAACCTACATCACAGTCTTGTCAAAATCCAAGGTGACGGCGTGTGAGAGGAGATTTTGTAGGTTTTGTTTGTTCTGCAAGATAAATGTAAAAAAAAAAAAAACACGTTCTGCGTTTGGTTGATTTAAGACTTGTCACCGTTGTGTCTGCGTGACAGTCTCTCTGGACACCTCGCTGCAAATAAAACAGACTCCTAAAATGCAGCTTTAGACACTGATCAGTTTATTTGACAGCACCAGGCAGCCATCAATTTGTCAACCAAGTTTTTATGAACCGCTGTCCAAACTGTTTATTTTATTTTTTTAAACATAATTTTTTATACTACTTTTAGCCAAATCAATGTTTTTGTTACCCACTCAGGCTACAGCAGTCCTCTATTATCTGTTCTATCTCTTCCTCTATAAACAAACACAAACAACATGGATCCATGGTTCTGGTTCACACGTGTCGCGCCGCTGAATAATTTGTGTCTTTGTCAGAATTTTTTTTTCCTGGCCGTGATGATGCAGTTGAAGTTCAAGGGTGGCAGATGTATTTTGCAGTAGTGTGTTTTTTGTTCTGTTTGCTTGTGTGTGTTTGTGAGAGAGAGAGAGAGAGAGAGAGAGAGAGAGAGACTCGGTTGATGTCCTCTAAACTGTTGCATCCCTCTCCAGCGGCCGTACACTTTTACTTTGATTACAAACGTGAACGCAGGCACACATTAAATCATTAGATCTCCTCTCTGTGGCACTGTCTTTGTCACACACACAAACACACACACACACACACACACAGTGAACAGCCATCTTTACACCCCTGCTTGCTTTGAAGATCAGAGCTCCGCCGACAATCTCTCCTCTCCTCCAAACACCATGGATGATATCAGCTCTTGTTTCAAGCAGTGCCCTCCTAACAAGATCATCCCCCATGTCACTTATCCCAAAAACAAAAAAAAACACTCTCAACCTCCATCAATGAGTTTTTATTAACTTCTTTTTGGGTCAGATGCTATTTTCTTTCCGAGGTAGATAATTGCCCTACATCAAAGATGTCTTCTTTTCAAGGTGCTCACAGAAAAACCCTGCCCTAATTAAGACCAGAGCGTCAGAGCAGCAGGAGCTGTCAACCTGGCGTATGACTGCTGACCGCGAGAACCCCTAATTGCCCCTGTTTCGATATCCACTCCCTCCCTCTCCTTCCTCCTCCTCCTCTTCCCCACTCCTCTCCTCGTCTTCATTAGCTCTCAGCAGCGCTTGTTTCCCCACCTCAGCTCTCTCTAATGACCGGCCAAACGTGCATGCTGGACAAACAGCTCCAAATAAGCCCTCCTCCACTGACTGTGCCCTGCAGCACTCAACCTGCCGGAGTGTGTATGTTTGTGTGTGTGTGTGTCTGTGCCAACGCTCATCAGCACAACAGAAGCAGACTTGATTTTCCCCTAAATAGAGTGCCTTTACTACCATAACTGAACGCACCCCTCTCTCTCTCGCTCTCTCTCTCTCTCTCTGCTGTTGCCTCCAGCTGTCGAGATTTTACTCTAATTTGGTAACTGTCCTCATTCAGCTCCTCCCATCTATTCTTCCTTTGCTGCTATCAACTCTAATTGGTGTTTTGTTTCTCCATTCGCTAATTCTCTATTCATTTGCTCTTTTACTCTCTGTCTATCTGTACTCTCTATCCCAGTGCAGTTCATTTCTTCATCCTTGGATTTCCTTCTTTCATTCCCCCCGACGTTGGTTTCCTTTTAATCATAATCGTATCATAAATTACTCATTTTGGTTCTCACAGTAGGGAGCAGTTTAAGAAATTAACTTTTTTGCATTTTTGTCCCTTTATCTGATTTTAGAAGGTTTTTTTCCCTGGTCTTTTTCACAGGCAATTTTAGTGAATGATGAAATAATACATTAGAATTGCAAATATACGCTCGATTCATCTCAGTCAGATATGTATTAACTTGGTCCCCCTGGTAGAAGAAGATTGTGTTCCATCACTCTCTGATTTTTTTGTAATATGGGTTGTCTAATTTGTCACAGCTGTTGTTTGTTGCTTAGGATTTTCAGCCAGGTTAGGGTCTGTCACTTGGTTGATCCACCTTTTTGGTCCAGTGGGGCAAAGTTTTCAATTTGTGAAATATCTCAACATCAACCAGATGCATTGCCACGTACAGACATCCAAGGTTTCTAGAGCAGTGGTTCCCAACCTGTGAGGTACAAGTGGACCAAAAAATCAGTGGCAAAATAGTTTTGGTAAAAAGTATGTGTAACATCCGCCAACGTAATAACAGCCCACAAACATAATACAAATCTGCAGCTTTTAATGTAATAACCCCACAAACGTAATAAATTTCCCACAAACGTAACAGCGGTTGCCTACTACAAATGTAATACATCATTTCCTGTGATCCTGCGGATTTGTTATGTTTGTGGGAAGGTGAAAGTCTTCAGCTTTCAAAGTTGTAATGACTTCCCACAAATGTCACATGAAAATGAAAAATGATCTTTGTGGTCATTGTTGTTTATTTACTTATACACCTGCCAATGGGTTCGAGTCAGCTCATTAGCAAATATCACGGGTTTGGGCAGAGCGGGTCAAAACGTCTCAAAGCAGCGCTCTGAGTAACTCATAAATAACTTACATTAACAAACATCGCGCGCAATATAGGCTGTGCATCAACAAGTCCACCTCTACCTTCTCTTCTACTTTCTCTGTCATTCTCTCTCTCTCTCTCTCAAACACACACAGCTTTATCATTCATTGTCAGTCCACAGAATTGTTTTGAGGCAAGTAAATATCTTGTTTAAATAGATTTTTTTTTCCCGCATAAGCAGAACGCCTCTTGTAGTGAGGATTTCTCTGCAGCAGCTTCATCTGTGTTTCAGTAGCCTCCCTGTTCAGCACCACGGACAGCGCACTGACAGGCTGAAAACTCTCTCTTAAGAACATTCAGGTCAAGCTCGGGTACGATGGGTGCGGGTCTTAAAAACCCCTGACCCACGCATCACTACTTTTGACATAGCCTATTCTTGTATAGGTTCTTGACTGTGTAGACTGATCAAGTGTTGATGTAATTAAACCCCATCATATCACCTGCTGTTACGTTTGTGGGGAATTTATTACGTTTGTGGGATTATTACATTAAGAGCTGCGGATTTGTATTACATTCGTGGGCTGTTATTATGTTGGCGGGTGTAACAGTATGTAATTATAAATGTAAATGGACTGCACTTATATAGCACTTTTCTAGTCGTATTCCTCAAAGCGCTTTAAAATGCTTGCCACATTCACTCACACATTCATACATTACACCCAACAGGAAGGATTGAAAGGAAAGAGAGTGAAGAGACAGATGGTGATTTGACAAGTGATCACTCCTCTGTCAAACAAAGAAGAAAAAATTTAGCTCCCCCTGCTTTCAGTTCCATCCTGAATGTTCAATCATTATCAATAAAATAAAAAATGCCTCTGTATTGTTACGGGGTCGGATTTGGGCCTCCAACATTTTTGAGATTTTCAAGTGGCATGAGTTTGAAAAGATTGGGAACAGCTGTTCTAGAGGAAACTTAATGATGATCCAGTGACTTTTCCTCTAGTGCCACCATGAGGCTGACATTTATGGTTTGGAGTAAAATATCACAACGACTTTAGGATGGATTGCCGTGGCATTTTGTACATACATTCATTGTTACCTTCAGGATCGTGGCTCTCTATCAAAGTGAAAAAAAAGCATAAATAGAGTGACTGCACCAGAAAAGTCTCATATTCACTAATAAGACACCACCGCTCGCTCGCATCACTATATAGATTAAACGATGTAAACAGAGTCACTGTGGGGAATACAATGAAGCACAGTATGTCTGGACCACAAACAATAGGGCCGTCTGATGTTGCGCTGGTGCTATCAAAACTGTAAATCAAAACCTATGCTACTTGCTTCAAGTATAAATCGGCCTTTAGTCCTGTTTCTACTGTTGGCTGTGTGGTGCTAACACTTTGTTCTCATACAGGCTGTGTCTTTGGTATTCTCCAGTCAAAACCTGCTTTGTTTTTCTCGCCACTGGAAAATATGACAAAAATATCATTCATCAACGGGCCATGGAAGAAGAAAAGTCGCATTCACAGCACAGTCAGCGAGACATGAGCAGGGTGACATACCAAGAAAGATACTCATAAGAATTTCTTTTGTTTTTTAAGACCTTTCAAGAGTATTTTTGCCTCCAGCTTCTGTTAATTTCTGACCATGGGTAGAAGTCTTGTCTCTGAGGAAGCTATAGAAAACAAAGGCGTCTTTGACGAGCCTAAAGGTCAGCCTGGAGGAGGTTGAAAATGCTCTGCTCTGTTGTGGTATCTCTGGGTGATACTAGACAGCCAGACAGCATCCTGCTGGGCTGGATGATTGCCGCCTCTCAACACTCACATTTACTGCCGTATCTTACTGTTGTATCCTCCATTTCGCATCTTTGAAGACCCGGCATCCTCTCTAAGCCCACGCTCAATCCCTCTTCCCACCGCATTCGCCCACACAAAATCAATAACAACACTCAAATGCTATTTCTCCACTCGGATGGGGGTATGGCATACGTCAAGCGTAATGGTTCGCTGCAGTGTAAGTATGTCTTCCCTCAAGGGGCCGCGCCGATTGGGAAAGGGAAGGGGGGGGGGTCGGGTGAGAAATTAAAAGCTGATTTCACACCCCCTTAAGACCCATGTGAGTTTTAACCACCAATTATTGCCTGTGTTAACCACGGGCAGCGAGGAGCTCTGAGTGCTGACCATGAAGCCAATCAGGCTTGGCCAACCGCACAGTCTCTCCCATTTACATTCACATAGTGATAATGTGTGATTATATGAGGCTTTGATTCCTCTCTGTTGTTTAATCACACACTCATGTACACGGACTTCAAATGCCACTCAATAATACCAGCCTTCTGACTCACACATGTTATTCTGTACTTGTAATCAACACCAGAACCTTGTTTAGTGACACAACATCTCTCTGTGGTCACCACCCACCAACCCACCCCGTCTCCCCCCGTTCTCAATGATACTACCTCCCCAGGTGGTCTGGGACCAAGCTCCCTCTCCGTTTCATCCCCTCCACCATCTCTCAAGGTTAATCCCTGTTGCTCTGACAGCCGTGTTTTCCTCGGGTCAGGAAGTCAGGCGGGGTGAGCGGCGGGCAGTCACTGATGGTTCGTACAGCCCGGTGAAGGACAGGCTCAGTGGAAGCAAGGGAGGGGGTTCAGATGCCAACAGAATGAGGAAGCAGAGGAGGGCGGTCCCCGCTGCCGGGGTTGTCTCTCTGGCAGGCGCAGCAGAGATGTGAGAGGCTGTTGTCTGTCTGCGGGTTGGAGCTTTTGTACTTTTACTAGGCCACTGTGGATGGATGGATAGGTTTAATGAAACCAGGACAAGCTCCTGGTGTGTGCCACAAGTGGGACAAGGTTACGCCTCATCCCTCTTAGGCTGAGAATCTCACTATGAAATGAGAAATGGTTTTGTTCTGTGAGCTAATTTCAAATAGAAACACAGTGCATTCAGAAAGTCTTCAGACCCCTGCAATTTTTTCACAATTTGCTGCCGTTTGCTAAAATCGTTAAAATTCATTTTTTCCCTCAATACACCACCACAGCAGAGTGAAAACTGAATTATAGAAATTGCTAATTTATTAAAAAGAAAAAACATTGGCATAAGTCTTCAGACGCTTTTGTTACAGAGTAGTAAAGTTTAGGGATAAGTGGTCTTCAATACCAGTCCTAACCTGGAGTATGTAGTAAAGGAAAAAGGATAAAGAAACAAAGAAAGCTGGAGCCTGTTTCTAAGAATGGACAAACAATAACGCGGTTAGCTCACCTGCGAGTCTGTGGGCCGGGCTGTCGCTGCCAGGCTGGTAGCAGTTCCCTCGGCGAAAGCCTGGATCCTTCTGGTCTCTCGTCCCCATGAATGGCGTGCCACTGCGTTGTCTGGTTTTTCAGTTTAGGTTTTGGATGGTTGGATTCCAACAGAAAATTACCAAACTGATTCCCTCAGAGTTCAGAGATGTCTTGCTGCAGTCAAGTTGCAGTCATCATCACGGCGCCCGTCTTCACGCGCTGACTCAGCTCTGACTTTCCTGAATCTCATTATGTCTGTTTAAGGAGCCACAAACTGCCCCACACAACTCACAGATGGTGCGTTTGAGACTTCAGGACAGCACAGTGACGTCTTATCAATACAGGTTAACCCCAATCCTTGTTCCTCCAGGAAAACCAGTCCAGCAAAGAAAAAAGAGGAATTGAAATTTCGCTCAGGTTCCTCTCATTTCTCTTGATCATCTTTAAGATGTTTCTACGCCTTGTTGGAGTCACCTGGAGTGAATTCAGCTGATTGGACCTGATTTGGAAAAGGCACACACCTGTCTATATAAGGATTCACAGCTTATCAGAGCAGAAACCAAGTCATGAGGAGGAAGGACCTGCCTGCAGAGCTCAGAGGCAGGATTCCTCAGATCTGAGGAATGCTACAAAATATTCTTCTCCTATGAAGGTTCCCAAGAGAGTGGTGGCCATTCTTCAACGTAAAAAGTTTGTAACAACCAGGACTCTTCCTAGAACTGCCGACCTTGCCAAACTTAGTAATCAGGGGTGAGGGGTCTTGGTGTGAGAGGTGACCAAGAACCTGATGGTCACTCTGGCTGAGCTCCAGAGATCAAGTGTGGAGATGGCAGAAACATCTGGAGGAAACCAGACATGATGTAGAGGACTGAGGCTAAACAGTTGAATTTTGGTTTCATCAGATCAGAGAAACTGGTTCCTCACAGTCTGAGAGTCCTTGAGGGAACCTCACTAGGGAGAGTCTTCTGTCTGGCCACTTTGGCATAAAGCCCAGATCAGTGGAGTGCTGCAGGGATGGAACTGTTTAACAACACAGAGTAAAAATTTCAAAAGAAATCCCTCATTCTTATTGGGAAAATCACATTTACAGTGGTGTCTTCGTGGTGTTTGTTGATGTATGAAGTATGAACAAGAATTTAGAGGTGAAACAATTAGTGAATGAATCAGTTGGTTGATTGAAAATAATCTGCATCCATTTTGATGATCGATTCATCATTTAAGTCATTTTCCATGTAAAAATGAGAATCTTTCTCACAGCTTCTCAGACATTTTCTGAGAATTTATGAAAGGCATTTTTCACTATTTTCTGATATTTTATAGACCAGATGTTCGATTTTATTGATTGAGGAAGTGTAATTGCTAGTGCTAATTGCTAGCCCTACGCTGCCTTGCCCCTGTGTCTCACATGACAAAATACACAAATATACACTACACATACAGTTGACATATGGTCCGACATACACATATATATATACAGTCAAGCCCCTACATGCATAGGCTCTGATTTAATCACTGTTAATGGACTGTCTGACTGACAACTATGTTGCACTTGTTGCATCGGCCTCAGTTTGAAAATTATAATGCGCATGTTAAAGCCAGTTAGGTGCAAAAAAATGGTGCACTTTTATTAAACTGCTCTGTATGAAAGTGATCAAAATGAGAAAGTGAGTGTTTAATATAGGAATGATCACAGGGTTTAACTCAAAGTTAAAACTTTGCTTTGCCTGTTCTCTACCATGCCCCATTCTCTAGGGTTGGAGTCAGGTACTTCAGTCCAATGATGTTAAATCTGGGTGTTAGGCCACTTTAAAGGGTTCATGAGATGTATAATGCAAAAGGAAAGCCGTTCTGCTACACAAAGTTCTATTCCTGTTTTAGACTTTACCCCCAATATTTACCTTTTTCTGTGAAATATTGGTTAATTTAACCTCTTCAGCCCTGAACGAATTATTTAAATGAAACCATCTGAGAAGTTTAGAGGGGAAATCTGTCTTTGATAAAAGTGTTGACATCCTACATGACAAAGGGCCCAACTTAACATTGTTTTTTTGTAAAAGATGATCAGCCAAAAAAAAGTTGGAAACCACTGATTTAATCTTTACTAATATGAGGTATTTTCTCATTTTATCGTACGTTTCAATGTAAAGAAGAAAAAAGTACAATATTAAGCACTGATATGTACACACATACACACGCTAACATCTATACATAATGTTCACCATGGTATCTTATTTAGGGCAGCCGTGAACAGACACAACTGCAAAGTAGCATTGAGTAAATAAAGCTACCTTTCACTCCCTAAAGAATCACAGGATTTGTTGCACGCCACAACAAATTGTGCTGTTTGCGCCTGTCTCCTGCTTCTAAATCCATCTCCAACCAGACATCACTCAGTGTGTGGAAGAAACATGGACTCATGTTGCATGATTGTGAATTCAACAATGGAAACATGTCCTGAAAACTGCAATTTTTCCTCTGTCATACATCTATTTTTACATCTCCAGTAAGGCAAAAAAGCCAAACAGTTATCACAATACATTATTTAGTTAGAGAAATCACTGCATTACTGATCGCAGCTTTGATCAGGTGTTGTAACTAGACACTAATGGAATACAATTCTTCTTTTTTTTTTAACTTAACGCTCACAGTTTAGACGTGGTGAATCTTTTAATTATGATCAAAGGTATTTTTTTTTCTAGTTTGGAAGAACAAAGCCAGTAATTTAAAATACATAAATGATAGATGTGTCTTAAATTATGAACCATTTATTGTATGAATCACTGAGCAGAGAACAATTTTCCACTGGTGCTCTGCTCAGTGGTTTTTGTCGAAGGATAAATTTTCAGTATTTAGGGAGTCAGGAAACGGCCACTTCTGAGGTACAATACAGTTTACCTCGACTCCATCGCCTCAGCTCAAGCCACCATATTGGATGGGTCACGTAATTCCGGCTGAAATGGAGAGCCTTGTCCGGACCATCCAGCCTATTTCTCGGTAATAGCCTGACCGAGCTCCCTGAAGAGGCCAATTCTGGCCAAGCAAGGCCCACTTAAATTCTCCGTGAGACAGAGGAAGAGAGAATAGGGTCTGCGCAGCCACTTAAAAGCCCCTGGGTGAAAATGGGATTTCTGACCTGCTCCACTGGTGCCGTAGCTCTATAGCCAGATTGGCTGTCAAGGCGCTGCCAGGTGGGAGAGGGAAGGGCAGGGGGAGATGGGAGGAATGGATGCTGCTGCTGCTGCTGCTGCTGCTGCTGCTAGTGGTGATGTTGTAGACCGCCAGGACCTCATTAGCTCAACATTTCATCAAACACTTTGGCACCGGTGTGGCTCTTACTGCCTCCATATCTCTCTTTCGCCATCCTTTTTTTTTCCCCTTATTTTTAACACTTCTCACTCGCTCTTTTCTTATCTCTGTCTCCTTTTCTTTCCCACCTCTTATTCATCCATCTCCCTTTCTTCTTGATCCTTGAAGTCTCGTTAACCAGATGAGCCTGTTCTGCTTGGTAATCTGCCACTAAGTCAAAGTCGGCAGTTGAGGATGATAATGACACCCCCACCCTCACACACATCCAGCTACAATCATTTGTTCTTGTTAATGCCACGAAAATGTAAATTTGTAACGGCTGTAAGAATGTAAATAACCACCATATTTCCTCTGGGGAGATATTTCAGGGCACATTAAAAGGCTCTCCACTTGCATGGTATGCATGTCTATGTGGAAGCGAAGAAAATCCCGGGCCCCACCCACATGCACACATACAAAGTACATGTGCAGCAGCCTCACACACACACACACACCACCAACATGCAGAGCCAGCTTAACGTACACAAATAGGTCTATGTTAATGATTTATGTGCATGCACAACCTCAAACGAGCATGCTGTAAAGAAAAAGAGGCCACTCGCTTAATGGACCACAGCAGACATGTACAAATGGGCGACCTCCGATGTCGTCTCAAGTTGTAGCCGAATCTTTAACAACAATAACAACAGCCACACATGTCATTGAAAATAGACAAAATACTATAAAATCCCATGTTGCATTTGCTGGAACAGGCCAAGGAAACGTGTGGTGAAGTTCTTGATGCAAATATGACTCAACTGCTCAGATCTACAGCTCAAACTAACTGTTATTTTCCTCATTGATTAATCTCTTAGTTATTTTCACATTTAATCGATTTGGTCTATAAAACGTCAGAGTCCAAGTATATTCAACATACATACATATTCAAATTGTTTGTTTTTTCCAACAAACTCAAAAATATTCAATTTACTATAGAAGACAAAAGTGCGGTGGAACCATTTGACTTTTGGCATTTTTGCTTAAAAATGGACATAAATGATTAATTAATTAATTATCTAAAGTTTTTCATCATTCATTTTTGTGGCAGTGATTGTCTCATGATTAATTTTTAATCACCAGTATGATAACAAGTTTGTTCTATCGGTTAGGAAAACAAAAATTTTGATTCATCATACATACAGTGTTGTGTTATTATCAGTATTCATTTCCTACTAATAAAATCAGGTCAGGAGCTTTCGTTAATGTTCACATCAAACATCAGAATGAGGAAAATGTGTGATTCAGTGACTCTGACCGTGGCCTGAAACTACTGATCTCTTTCAGTTGATAGAGTTTTTAGTCAGATTGGTGCCAACATGGTGCGGCTTGAAACACTTTGAACGGTCAGACATGTTGGAGCTGGCAGACCAGCTACAGTAACTAAGATAACCACTCATTACCAATGTGGTGTGCAGAAAAAACATCTCAGAATGAACAACACATTCAACCTTCAGACAACAGCAGAGGACCATGTCTCCACGTCACTTGATCCTTAATACCAATCCATCATGGTTTGAATGCCACAGCCTGGCTGTCTCAGTATTGTTGCCTACCATTTGCATCCCTGTGTGGAGAGAACAGGAGATTGGCAGCATGAATGTGCAGCTGACAAATCTGCAGAAATGATGTGATGTCAACATGTCAACATGGAGCAGAAAGGAAAGGAAGGAATGTTTCCAACACAAGGCCACGAAGAACTGAAGCAGTTTGAGAGCAAAGGGAGGAACTACGCAGTTTTAGTAAGGTGTTCCTAATAAAGTGCTCCGTGTATTGTACAGTATGTCTCTCTCTCTCTATTAATATATATATATATATATACATATATATACACAATGCATCCAGAAAGTATTCACACCCCTTCACTTTCCCCACATTTTGTTATGTTACAGCCTTATTCCAAAATGGATTAAATTCCATTTTTTTTCTCATCAATCTACACACAATACCCCATAATGACAAAGCGAAAAAGGTTTTTTAGAAATTTTTGCAAATTTATTAAAAATAAAAAAACTGAAATATCGCATGTACATAAGTATTCCCACCCTTTACTCAGTACTTTGTTGAGGCACCTTTGGCAGCGATTACAGCCTTAAATTTTCCTGGGTATGAAGCTACAAGCTTGGCACACCTGTATTTGGGGTATTTCTCCCATTCTTCTCTGCAGATCCTCTAAAGCTCTGTCAGGTTAGATGGGGAGCGTCGCTGAACAGCTATTTTCAGGTCTTTCCAGAGATGTTCAATCAGGTTCAAGTCTGGGCTCTGACTGGGCCACTCAAGGACATTCACAGACTTGTCCCGAAGCCCCTCTTTCGTTGTCTTGGCTGTGTGCTTAGGGTTGTTGTCCTGTTGTAAGGTAAACCTTCACCCGAGTCTGAGGTCCTGAGCGCTCTGGAGCAGATTTTCATCAAGGATCTCTCTGTACTTTGCTCGGTTCATCTTTCCCTCGATCCTGACTAATCTCCCAGTTAATGCCGCTGAAAAACATCCCCACAGCATGATGTTGTTGGTGGAGTGCTGCAGAGATGGTTGTCCTTCCGGAAGGTTCTCCCATCTCCACAGAGGAACGCTGGAGCTCTGTCAGAGTGACCACTGGGTCACCTCCCTGACCAAGGCCCTTCTCCCCCGATTGCTCAGTTTGGCTGGGCGGCCAGCTCTAGGAAGAGTCCTGGTTGTTCCAAACTTCTTCCATTTACGAATGATGGAGACCATTGTGCTCTTCGGTACCATCAATGCTGCAGAAATGTTTTTGTACCCTTCCCCAGATCTGTGCCTCGATACAATCCTGTCTCGGAGGTCTACAGACAATTCCTTTGACTTCATGGCTCAGTTTCTGCTCTGACATGCACTGTCAACAGTTGGACCTTATATAGACAGGTGTGTGCCTTCCCAAATCATGTCCAATCAAATGAATTTACTACAGGTGGACTCCAATCAAGTTGTAGAAACATCTCAAGGATGATCAGTGGAAACAGGATGCACCTAAGCTCACTTTTGAGTGTCATAGCAAAGGGTGTGAATACTTATGTACATGCGATATTTCAGTTTTTTATTTTTAATAAATTTGCAAGAATTTCTAAAAAACCTTTTTGCTTTGTCATTATGGGGTATTGTGCATAGATTGATGAGAAAAAAAGGAATTTAATCCATTTTGGAATAAGGCTGTAACATAACAAAATGTGGGGAAAGTGAAGGGGTGTGAATACTTTCGGGATGCACTGTATATATATAGATATATATATATATATATATATATATATACATACACACACACATAAGAAGAATTCCACATGAATTCTGTGCATCACAGCAATAGTGTTTGAGGTAAGCACACACTCCTCTGTTGTGTGTAAGTGGGAGAAAGATTTAAGGTGAAGCCTTTGTAACACCCCAGGGTTCCTACCAATCGCAAAGCAATATGACAAGCTACTACACATACCCAGGCGGCTCTGTCGCTCCCTATTTGTCAACAAAGCATTTTCTGCCTCAAACACGGAGTGAAGCTTTTTACCAAAGTTCCCTTAGGTGTGCATTTCTGTCTGCTTTGCATATCCCGTACAAAGCAGGACTTTCAGAGCATTTTGACTTCTGAAAAAAAGTTTGTAGATTTTATTATAAATACGGTGCAAAACTAACATAAACATTCTGCTGGCAGTGCTGCCAAGGGAGGAGGAGGCCAAATATTTGGATGCACGGTAGATATTTGTAAGAGAAAGTACTTATTTTTTTCTCTGTTTACCTCATTCCTGTTTTTCCTCTCCTGTCTCCATCAATCAGCCTCTGAGGATGCACTGCCAGACCTGCGCCCTGGTGACCAGCTCAGGTCACCTCATCGGAGGCGGTCGGGGTGAAGAGATCGACCGGGCCGAGTGCGTCATCCGCATGAACGACGCCCCCACCGCCAGGGGTTACGCACGTGACGTGGGCCGCCGCACATCCCTGCGTGTCATTGCTCACTCCAGCATGCAGAGGGTCCTGCGGAGCCGCCACGAGCTGCTCAACGCTAGCCAGGACACCGTGTTCATCTTCTGGGGCCCCAGCAGCTACATGAGGCGTGACGGGAAGGGCCTGGTGTACAACAACCTGAGGCTGATGAACCAGGTGTTGCCCAAACTCAAAGTCTACATCATCTCCTGGCAGAAGATGCTGCAGTTTGACGAGCTCTTCAAGAAGGAGACTGGCAAGGACAGGTGAGTGTGTTACTGCATCTGTCCCAGTGAATGTGCATGAACTCTGTAGAGAAGTCATTCTGGAGGGAAGTTATTCTGAATTAACAAATGTAAAAGTAGTGCTGAAATAATGTATAATCATTAATTGATTGGTTAATCAACAGAAAATGAATTGTCAACATTTTATCTGTCAACACATCTTTGGATTTTAGACTGTTAGACTGTTTAGACTGAAATTTGATGTCACCTCAGGCTCTGGGAAATTGTGATTTGTTGTTTTTTACTGTTATCTGGCATTTTATTTATTAAATGAGTAATCTAATAATAGAGAAAAGAGAAGAAAAGAACCTAGCAAAACAAATCCACACCTCCATTCGCATTCTTCTTTTTCTTCCCAGTATACGACCGCTTGCTCGGCTTAAATCTGGCTCATATACAGCATTATTGTAAGATGCTACTTCCACATCTGGGCCAATTCTGGCGCACACAACAGAAAATCGTCTGGCTCTCAGACAGTATCAGAGGATAACAGCCAGATTCTGGCCAGATGTGGACGTCTATGGGCCAGATTCAGGCCGAGGATCCAGGCACATGTTGGGCCAGAAGTTTCATTTCAGTTGTTGTATAGGACTGAGTCAGGATTTTCAGAGTCGATTTGGTTCATTATATATATTTTTCATTTTTAAAAACACTCCAAATTATAACTGATGTCTTGTCTTCATTAGACCGTATCTACATCTACAAATACACGTATATCTTTCACTCTGTGCACATGTAGTGTCAGTTCGGTGAATCCTGAAAGCACCAAAAGGCATGAGAGCTGGCCGTCAAAATTCTCGCCTTTGTACTCACAAATCTGTGTTGTTTCTGAAAAGACATTAGCAGCTAGACCTGGAATGTCGTGGAAATGCAAGAGTGAATTTTGTTTGTTTCTTGCATGAAGACAGCTCTCAAGGTTAATGTTCAAGTTCGACATGAAATAGTAATGTAACAAAAGGGGGGGAGGGATGAAAGACTCCTCTGCCTGCCTGTGAAGTGCAGATGGCTCAGTAAACACTGCTCCCAGCTCCTGTGTGTGCAACACCTTCCCTCACGCTGAACAGTGTTAGAGGACTCAAATTGAATGAGTCCAAGCTGAGTTCTCAGTCCTGTGAGCATTAATGCTTAATGAAAACGCCAGCACGCACACACACACACTCACACACTCACACACACTCACACACACACACACACACACACACACACACACACACACACACACACACACACACACACACACACACACACACACACACCCTGTTTGTCTCTCCCTCTCTTTGTCTGAGCCATTGTATCGGGTGTCAGTGGAGATTGAATCTGACTGCAGCTTAAGATAGATGTCAGGGGGGAAATTGCAGAGTAGAGGATTTGGTGAATAGCTCAGACATTCATCCGTCAGAATCTGTGCTTACAGTCATGGTAAATGTTTACAGTGAGCAAGCAGCTTCTGTCACTGTTCTTATTGGCTGCTTCTCATCCTTTGTAGCACCAGGCATTAACATCAGTGAGGCTTATTTTGGGTAATTTCTGCTGTGGGGAGCGTGAGAGGAGAAAAGGACGTATTTGTTCCTTAAATGTATTAGTTGTGTATCTTTTCTAATGTTTGAGAAAAGTTTAAAGGAAGCTATCAGAATGCGAAATGTGCTGTACCTTCATGGAATAACAATATTTTTACTTAATTTATAAAATGAGTGCTATTGTCATTGAGGATTTGGATCCTGTGGGAGAGCAGCATTAATAGCAGAGTTTCTGGGTAATCAACTGTGCGATCAGCAACCCTGCAAGCCTGTAATTGTAATTATGGGTTATGCCATTTCAGTAAAGGTAATTAAGATGGTGTGGGATGATGCCACATCCACCCATTTTAATCACACCGGCAGAGGAGCAATGAAAAACCGGTAACCCCTCCCCCCTCCCGCATCCACAGTGTTAAATTGCAAAGCCGGAATGAGCCTGAGGTGATTAAAGGCAAATTAGCCTTTAGAACAACTTTTTTTTTTATATTCAGTGTTTTATGTTCCTGTAATGCTTTATTATCATCACTAACAGCTCCTCTGCGGTGCGCTGTTATGGTATAGTTTGCTGGAATAAAAATGTTTGGGTTGCAGGCCAGCTGGTTAGACGTCATTCACTTATCAAAAGATTATAAGCAAATCTACCTGCAGTGGAAAAATGCAAGTTCAAACCTTGGCAGTCCTGGAAAAAAAAAGAAAAAAGTTCTGTGGTAAGAAAAGGTCAAAACAGGGAAAAGAGAAGCCTCAACAGGTCAACTGTGCAACAGCTGCTGCAGAAAACAGGAGCCGTCCAGGCTGAAAGGGATCTGGAGTGACCAGAACAAGATCTCTTAGACAACTGGAACCACATGTCACCAATACCACCAAAGGTGTCATATGTCCCATCCTGTCAGGTGCAAAGGTAACAGGAAAGTGAGGGAGGAGTCTAACAAAAAGTGTGTTTACATCCATTTCTTTTAGTAGCATTTCATATTTGTGCATTAAAAAAATTTTGTGAAAATTTGAAGGAAAGAAAAATTGGTTGAGGTGGAAAAGTTGTGTAAATAAATAAATAAAAACAAAAAAAGTAGTTAATAAATCATGATGTACATGAAGCATGTGACTTAGCCTATTTGTCACTCAAACTTCCACTGAAGTGGTTTGCAACAGCCAATCAAACACAAGGATTTAACCTACTGCTTCTCCACTTTTTATTTCCTCTTTTTTGCTTTTTTTAGTGATAAAATGTAAACGCTAAGGTCAGTTATTTTCATTTCTTAAGTTTGCATAATAAATCTGTAGTATCTGATTAATGGTATGAAATGAACAAGTAGCCCTACAACCACAAAATGAAAACTAAACTGAAGCAGGAGAAAAAGTCTACTGCCGGTGGACAGGAAACATAAGAGAGGACATATAATAAGAGGACTCTGGTAGAAGAAATATGCATGAAAAGAGATTGCAAACAAGGGTAAAGGCAGCTTTACTCTTGACATTTTCAACCCTGAGGAATGGAACAAGAAAAAGAAAACTGATGCAACAGGAGCGGGAGCTGTGATCAGACCAAAAGCACCATGGTAGTCAAGCAGATACAGATGGCCTTCGGAAAAAAACTGCTTAAAGTGGCTAAAATTAGAAATCAATTTAAAACAACTAAATAAACACTGAACAACTTTACTCACTGCTGAACATGTCTGGTATAAACCTAACACTGTGTCTACCTGCTGTTGTTTCAAGAGCAGGAGGCAAAGAAAAAAAATAAACTACAACTCAACTCGACAAAAAATCAACATTTTCTACACTAATATGCATCAGCGTCATGTCGTGAAAAGATTACACTGATAATGATGTTCAACAGATGTTTCAGCTTTAACTAATCATCAATCAACTCATCACACCTTCATGTGACCTTTATTTCTCAGCAGTTACATAACTACTGTTACAATAAGCTCAATGACAACACACCTGCTCTTTAGCAATCACAACAATGCAACAACAAAAACCCAAACAGCAGCACGATCCTCTTCCTTTAATTTGCTCCTGTTTTTTTAATTAGAGCTATATGTTTTAATTATATTAACATGTCTTCATCTCTCTCCGCCTTCAGGATTAGATGATGTTTTGTTTATTTCAAACCAACATGACTGAGTAGTTTTCTTGTTTCAGATGCCATTATTGTGAAACCAGTAATCTCTTTTATTAAATATGATCACTGTTTGAAAATAATCTCACTTTTTGACAGAAATAAGATTTTAAGGCTCAAGGATAAACACAAAGTTAAACTATTCATTAAATGGGTGCTTTTGCTAGATTTAAAGAACAAACTGTGTAAACATGAGGAAATAACACTGTTCCTCTTGACAGGGATAAATCTGTCTTCCTACTCACAGCATCCTTGCAGTCCTTTTAAAAGACAGCCATTGAAGCTAAGAGCTTGACATTTCACACCACATTATTCATCAGCATGTTCATAAACAAGGAAATGAGGAAGACTTCTTAAGTGAGATTAGCTGCATGCATCCTGACTAAGACCTCCACGCATCCACCGCCAAGTGCTTGATGACAAAATGTTGTGCTTTGAACTTTGAAAGTTTTCTAATTTGCAGAAGGTGTGTGTGTGTGTGTGTGTGTGTGTGTGTGTGTGTGTGTGTGAGTCACAGGGCTGTTGTCATATTAAAGCCCAGTGGCTGTGTTTGCATATCACAACAAATCAACATGTTCCAGACAACCTGGCTCCTGTCTTAAAAGAAAATGAGAAATCTGTGCTTCAGCTGCGATAGCATCACTTTGGTTTGACACTGTTGTTTGTTGCATGAACAGCCTCTAATAAAGATGAAAGTCGTACAAAAGTGCATTGTCACTATTCATCTCGCTGTCACTCAGCCAGTGTGGAGCAACTGATGCGGGAGGTATAAGGAAACACAGTAAAACAGCAGGAAGTGACCATTTTCTCCAGCAAACACAATGTTGTTGTATTAAAGGTCAGATTGTGGAGGAATAACAGAGGGGGTGGAGGGGGAGAGTTGTTGCGTAGTTCCTGAAAGAGATCAAAATTAAGGCTGTCTCTGCAATCACTCCTTCTTTAATATCGAATATATAGTGCACTATATTTACCATCTGCCATTTTATTTAAGTTTCCAAATTCAAGCATGACATTTATGCTCTTTATAATGCCCTCAGAAACTCCCACAACGGAAGACAAGTCAGCGGCATGCACACGACTTTCCCCTAACAGTCTCACATTTTTGCATTTTATAGATGTAAAAATTACAGTTGTTCAACTCTAAATAATGATGCAAATTGACAATGATTCAAGTGTTTGAAATGTCAATTTACTGCTCATGATAAAGTATTAACTGTCTATCACAGTATATAAGATGAAGGGAGGAAGTAAACAAGTGAGTGATTTTGTCTGTAGCTACACCAACAACACGGTAGATTGCTAACATGCTAACACTGGCATGCTAGCAAGCTGGAGCCATGTTAAGAGGCATGTTAGCAACTATTGTGTTTTAGAGAGGTTAAGCTTCGAACGCAGAAAGAACAGGGAATTTTTTTTTTTTTTTTACTTTTCAACCTTTTCACTTTGTGTTCAGTTTGTCTGCTTCCTGCTGACATCTTAAACATTTTTCTTTTTACTATTTCAGTGTAAATAACAGGAATTTATGCTCATATGCTAACAACATGTTAGCTAAAATTAATTTATGGACAATGAATTTAACTATATTTTCCAAAAGTCTGTTAAGATAAAAAAAAAAAACATCTAGACCAGATTTACTGAAAGTCTTTCATTTAGGACCATATTCATTCATTTATTTAATATCCTGAGATTTCCCAGATATTCACTTTAGATCAAAGGGTTGGACAAACCAACATGGCACCACAGCACTAGCAAGGCTAAAAATACTCAGAGGTGTGGACACAAAGCTTTGCCAGCCCAACACAGCAGAGTATATTTTAATTACACTCAGGGGTCTTGTCTATAACACCCCCCTGAACTCCTTTCAACAAACTAGTAACATATCCTCGCCTCCCTACAGCTTTCCAGGAAGATGCATTTCTAATCCTTCATTCCCCAAACAGGGGAAATGTTCAAAATACAAATGCTAAAGAGGCTTTTTTTTCTTTTCTTTTTTTTGCCTGACGTGTATCCCCCTGCACTGTTTCTCTGTGAGAGAATAAAAGAAAGAAAGTCTGAACACCTTTTCAAACAACCAGGTAAACCCTCCACTCCACGTGTGTCACCCTCATCAACCGCAGCGGAGCAGGGTGTCGAGGTGCCTGCCTGGCTGTTTTTGTCAAGACTTTTCTTATCAGGCCCGGGCTTTGTTTCTCTAACTTACAGAGTTAAAAACCTGAGCCACTGTGGATGTTAGTGTATGTGTGTTTGTGTGTGCATGCGTGCGTGCGTGCGTGCGTGTGTGCGTGCATGCGTGCGCTTGTGTGGGAACAGACAAGAAGCAGAAACAAGCTTTCTGAAAACAGCAGGGTGAGAGTTTGATTATTTAAAAAAATATATCTTGACATGTCCTGGAAAAACCATTGCTAAGTAAATGACTAACTTTTACCCATTGAAAATGTATTTATTTAAAGTGTTTAGAGTCTAATTAAAATATAAACTACTAATTAGCCAGTGTGCATCCATGGATGGTAATGTTGGTCTGCTGCTTTAATCCAGACTCAAGTATCTCAACAGCTATTGGATGGATTATCATGAAATGTGGTGTAGATATCCATGGTGCACAGAGAATGCATCTTACGGACTTTATTAATCCTCTAACATTTCATCAAGCTCTGATATTTACATTTAACAATAAATTGAAAAAGGTACATAATTAGTCATGTACATATGATATGTTCCTGATAAAATCCCAATAGTTTTATTTTTCAACCGTTAAGAAAAAAAACATTTTCCTCTGCCCTCGTCGAAAATAATTTTCTCCCCAGCAATCTTTATTTCTTCTGCCGTCTGACAAAGTAAAGAAGTCTGACAGTCGGAAAGTTTTGTCCTTTTTGTGCTCCAACCTTTAGCGTTTTCTGATAAATTCAACAGCACTTCTCGCAATAAAACAAAGTATGTAGGTCAAACTTTAAACTCTTTGTATTGCTCTTATTGTTCTTCATACTGAAAACATCATTGAAATATTCACAGTTCGGGCTGGAAAACGTGTCTGAACCCCTCGGCTAATGACATGCACAAAAGCTAACTGAAGTCGGGAGTTATCAAACCTGGAGTCCAGTCAATGAGACAAGACTGGGGGTTTAAAACATTTTGAGTCTGCTGCTCACACGGAGCATCTGATGATGTGAAAGAGAGATCTCAGAAGACTTAGGATCAAGCATTGCTGATTTGCATAAAGATGAAAGGGTTACAGAGTGATTTCAAAGAATTTAGATATTCATCAGGCCACAGTCAGACAAACTGTCTATAAATGGGGATGATTTAGTTCTGTGGCTGCTCTCCCTAGAAGTGGACGTCCAGCTAAGATGACTTAAAAGGTTCAACGCGGAATGATCAGTAGAAGAAGCCTGGAGTAACGGCTGACGCTGGTTAACATCTCTGTTCTCAAGTCTACCATACATATGGAGTTTAGTGTCCATGGCGGGACATTAGGGAGGACGCTGCTTCTGTCCACAAAAAAAAAAAATACATCACATAAACAGCAGGAGTTTATAAAGAGCACCTTCACACTCCACAACAACACCGGGAAAATAGTTTTTCGGACTGATGAGACTGAGGCTTGGGGAAGAACATGCAGCACCACATATGGTATAAAAAAGGGCACTGCATACAAACATGAAAACATCCTGACAGTGAAGTACGGTGGAGGGAGCGTGATGATTTTCTGCCTCTGGGTCTGGATGGCTCAACATCATCAAGGGGAAAATGAATTCCCAAGTTTATCAAGTTATCTGATGTCGGGGTGGCTGTCCACCTCCTGAAGCTCAGTAGACGCTGGGCGATACAGCAGGACGATGACCTTAAATATTGAATTAAATCTTTTGGAGTCAGAGCCCAGACCTTAATCCAGTAGAGATGCTGTGGAATGAGTCAGAGAGCCACTCCTAAGAATATGTCTGAGCTGAAGTAATTCTGCAGGAAGAATGGTACAAAATTAGTGTTATTAGTGTTTGTGTGTTATTAGCTTAAGCACACATTGTGTTTGTCTACACTTAGATGAAGGTCATATTACATTTTACGACCAATTAATGCAGAAAACCAGGTCATTCCAGAGGGTTCACACACTTTTTCTTGCCACTGTAAATTAATGTGGCAGCAATTTAGTGGTGTCAGAGCACTGCAAGTGGCACTACTAGCCTACATCTTTAACTGTTGAATAAGGAAGTTAATTTAATGTAATTGCTGTGCATTAAGTAGAATTGATTTTATTTTCCTCCTTCACTGTTAATTTATTTTCTTGTCTTTCCATGTTGTGAGCAGCTTGTTGTTGGCAAATTGCAACACAACAATGGTGCTTAGAAAATTACCTTGTTGGAATAATTATATTCAATGCTGCATCCATCCACTGCGTCCATCCTATTTAATATTTACAAAGGTGCCATCTCAAAAAGCACCTGATGACTGATGCATGAATAAGTCTACTGGTCACCAGTCACAATCCCAGTCAAGCTGAGGTGCAGCTGCTGCAGGGGGAGCATGAAGAGATCCACGGCTGTGCCTGATCCAGCTGAAGGGTTCAGATATATCCCTGCTGAATTTTTCATTTTAAAAGTGTTACATCAGCTCTAATTTAAATATTTTCACACTTTGTCCGTGGAAACGAGCAGCAGTTGTGATGCTTTTTTTCACTGAAACTAATTCATAAATTGATTTGATGAATATTGATTGTTCCAAAAAGGCTTTGGACCACAGCAGCTAAACCCCCTGCTTGACAGTGCTTGGCAGTGATTATAGCTGTGGCTACAGGCCAACAAGCCAGAGATCAGCATCGTGACATTTTCTGTCACTGCTGCATTGTGAAAACAAGACTGAGAGTCCACAGCCACGCTCGCAGCTCTGTGAGGCTTAGGCATGGCAGCGCTTTGAGCTAAATGCTAATGCTAATCCTAAAACCGTGTGGGCATGTCAAGAATGTAAGGTAGTTCATTGAAAAAAAAATCCTCCAAAGGTATATATTATTATATACTGTGATCCGAATGAAAGACGCAAATGTTTAGGTGAGAATATTTCAGAATCTTCGCCACATTTTTCGGTTCACTGTCAATAGGACGTATTTCACTGTCAAAAAACCTCAGAAGAAGTTTTACTTATTTTAGTTTCATTTTGATTAAAGTTGTTTTCACTTTAAACTGAGGGTTTTCATCGCCCTTTAGAAACTGTGCAAGTTTCATGACTCTGGAGCCCATTAGATCTGCTGGAAACCAACAAGGAATTCTTAAAAAATGCATGGTAGTCAGACTGGAGTGTTTTAGTTCTTTTTTTAGTTTTTTTTCATCTGACAGGAACCCTATGAGACAGACCTGATGGGCATTTAGATTTAGAAATATTTTTCTCATGCAATGTAAATATCATTTCATGTTTCTTCCAAAACAACATATCTAAGAAAACTATGATTAGAGCTGGTTTCTAGCTAGCGCTCAATAAAAGTGTACGTTCAGCAGTTGAGGTTGTGTCATCTTAACTATCTGCACTACATGCAGACCAAGGCTACTTTCTGATTAAGGGTTTGATTATTTGACAGGGTTCATTTGTATCAGTCGATACGTAGGATGGATCTGTATTTTAATGAAGCTGTGTGGGAACATGAATGATCTCACAGTCAGGAATATCGACCTCTGGATTTAGATAAATCTTTATTCTGCCATAATACACCAACATGAGCTTTTCTGATTATCTACCCTCATTAATCACGTTCAAAAAAATCTAATATGGTGCAGTTTTCATCCTTGTGGTCTCCCACACATGAAATCCATCTAACTGTCTTTTCTCTCTCAATCTCTCCACCACCTCCTCCTCCTCCTCCTCCTCCTCCTCTCCTCTCCTCTGCAGGAGGATATCAAACTCCTGGCTGAGCACCGGCTGGTTCACTATGACCATCGCCTTGGAGCTGTGCGATAGGATCAATGTCTATGGCATGGTTGCCCCTGACTTCTGCAGGTGAGACAGTGGAGCTGAATGTAAAACATCATCATGAGCTCATCAGCAGGCGCCATCACCAGGAGTTTTTTAAAGCTGTACTGCCGCCTGATAAGAAAGATTAAAACTGTAAATATATTCAGGCAGCTGATAAATAAAATGTCAGTGTGTCTGGAGATGTTTTTGGAATGCTTAAATAAGTCAGTAAACAGTAAACAAGTCAGTAAAACATCTAGATGAGGCCAAGTGTTCAAGATGTTGAAATTTCACGCTAATTTTCGATTCTATGTGCAATGTGAGGCATGAGAGGAGGAATAAGCAGAGGTCTCACTCCGCTCCCTTTTTTTTGGCTACCACAAACATCAGTACACAGTGGGCCAGAGTGTGTTAACAATGCAAAAGTGGGGAAATATGGCTTTATCCTGCAGATGTTGGTTTGAATATTAAGTAGAATACTGACAACACTACATATAAGGTTAATAGCAAGCAGCTTTGTGTATCAGTAGACAGATTTCCCTCCATCGTGTCTTTTTATGGAGCCTGGTCATCAGGGAGATTGAGCTCACCTGGGCTAATTCCCCAAGTTACTTAAGCTAGTGTCAATCAAGCAGTCTCCCTTTGTCTCCTTTTTGCTTCGTCCACCGCTTTGGTTTGGTTTTATTTGATTTTGCTGCTGTGTACAATAACCCCACATCATGTTTTTCACCTTTCATTCTGTGCCCATTCCACAGCTGTGGTATCAATAAAAACACCCAACAACTGACTGACACACAGTGGTTGAGCAGCTGCTGAGGGCTGCAAAGGACAAAACAAGTTGTCTCTCCCCTGAAATTCAGGCAGAAGAAAGCTGCACTTCGTGGCTGCATTTTGAAATAAAACGGTCCTTTTTGACCCTTTTTGTCCTTTTGTTACGATATAGTCTCGATTATTCAATATGGAAATGCACACTTGACAGGATCCAGCCCATGAACTGGACGCACACTTAAGGGATAGTGCCACATGTGCAGCCCAACGTCAGGACTCTTTTTACTGGAGCGATTCCTCCATCAGAACAGTTTCTAAAAGTGTTTTTGGTCAGGTTAACACTTCCACTCTGATGCTGATTCTGATTAGAACTTAAGAGGCCGACTTTCTCCGACACCCAGCCGACTCTGTGATTGTTCATTCTTTCAGGTCAATGCACTCGATACGCACAGGATTTTTCTGTTCCTGTTCTTCTGGGTCTCAGTGCAACAGCTAACAAAAAGTGTCACCCTTTAACAGATGGACACTTGTGAAAAGATGTAGCTTTATTTACAGGCTGCTTAACTTTGCAGTAGCATTAATTATTGAGCATTAGTACATTGGCGTTTGAAAACTCATGTCAGCTTGTGACGGCAAATGACAATTTTTCATGAAACCGCCTTGTTTTTAACGGTTGTATTCCACTGATTTAGTGTTTCACATTTCATTTATGTGTAAAATTGGTGGAGTGGCTCATTAAGTTTTGACATTGCAGTTTTGAGTTAATTAAATAGGGTGATTTTGGCCGAAGCTGGGGTTTTTTTTTGCTTTTTTTTAATGCATGGAGGAGTATTTGATCCAAAAATATAATCTTAAGAAAAAGTGAATGGCAATTTAGAGATACAAGGTTTTCAGTGTCTAGAGATGAAAAACAAAAATCAGTTTCTCTATAGGTCAACATTATTAGAAGCCACTTAGTGGGTGGAGCTAAAATGAAACTTTAAATATTGACAAATTAATTGCAAAATGAATGCCTGAAATATTTTGCCACGACATCACTAAATACAAGAACGACACCAACTGTAACTATAGCGCTGAAGTAAACGCCTCTGGGCCAGCCTTTCTGTGATATCTATACACATACATACATACGTATGTAGATAGATAGATAGATAGATAGATAGATAGATAGATAGATAGATAGATAGATAGATAGATAGATAGATAGATACTTTATTTATCTGCTAGTGGAAATGCATGTATATATATATTTAGATCATTTTTTCAGAGCTTCCATAGATCCCTGAGCACACTTTCCATGTCCCTTGGCAACGCTAAGAATCGGCCTCTTGTGAGGAGGGAGCCACCATGACCACGATGCTGGTCCCGTGCAGCAGAAATGCAAAGAACCATGAGATACGTAGCCGGTTCTGCCTCCGTATTGCGCCTAGCAACCAACTCATCCTGCCTCATTAGCAGAGTTTAATGGTTTGAATTACAGCTCACATCTCCAGCACCTCAGTCAACACTTAAACTGGAGGATTTTATTGGACAAGGAACAAATCTTATTAGATTTCTCAATAAAAAAAGAACAAACTGTAAAATGTTCAGCCTTTGTTTTATCCTCATACTTAGCTCCCATTGATTCAAATTATTTTTTATTTTGGGTTTCGGCACAAATTCAATCTTGATGATAATGAAGAGGGAATGCCAGTTCATTTCTCTCAGCAGTTGCTGGCTTAAGCTGATGCTTAGTAATCCTTTTAGCTCTCGAAACAAGTGAAGTCTGTAGATCTTACTGGATGTGATCCAACTGAGAATTCAAAAACCCATCTCTCTCTCTCTCTAACATCATGTCAAATATGCTTTATTGATATGAAGGGTGATGCATCAGTGGTAACATTATCAGGGATATCTGGATGAAATTTCACTTTTGATTCCCTCCCACTCTCTTCCCTCCTTTTTATTTAGTCCACTTCCTTTTCTTTCTCTCTAATCCTCAGAGGAATAGTTTTTCATGCTGTTAAGCTGCTGCTCTGTTGCTGCTGCGTACATTTTTTTTTTTCAACTACCATAGTTTCTTTCTATTTAAAGAAAGAATTTGAAAAATGTGATTCGCATGAATGAAAAAGTGACCTCTTCCAGATTCCCAAGTCACTTTTTGTACCATAATTTTAATTTACTGTCCCGGCAGCACAAGCCTCGATTGCAATGCAGTTTTGAAAAATGCTGGAGCACAGTGGTGAGGTGCATATTTTCTCCGGCTGAAGCTTATTTTTGTGGCGTTTTTGCCTTTTTTTTTTTTTATTTCACTGTGAATACGTGCAGAGAGACTCAAGGATGTCAAGAAAAACTCCCTGTCAGGTTTTTCATGACATCGTGTTTGGTATAAACCTTAGACCGCTGAATAATTTCATCGACTGAAAGTTTCACCAAAAGTTTAACCAAAGGCAAATCTCTTGTGTGTGACATTTTGGACAAACAAAGGAAACAAAAGGAATATTCTCCCTTATCTGCCAGTGCAGACACTCAATGTTCCCAAAACTTCAAAAAACCAACATGATGATGTCTCTGGAGAAGAGAAAAAGCAGTCGGGACCAGCATTTGTAGTGTCTGCATATGAAAGACCACCACTTGTCCTGAAACAAAAATATCCCCTCTTGCTATTGAAGCATTTTGAGAGAAGCGTACATACAATATTATTCTCTTGATAGCGAGATTCATTTGTTCTTGCTACATTGAAAACTTGATGGAGTCTGAAATACGTGCAATCCAAGTCCTGAGGCACGTGGACTGGCCACACTCCATATGTACAGATATGGAAATGTAATACATATAATGGGTTATATGAAGATACATAACTATATACTATATATGAGGATTAGTGCAGATGAAAATGCTGTAATGCAGAGAGTGAAATGCCTCATTAATATTGCAGTGGCATCTGAGATATCACTTGACAGGCGGATTAGAGAACAGTGTGTGAACAGTGTTATCTGCTGGTATGAAAAATCTAGGAAGGAGAAAAGATTAACTGAATTAAGATTAACAAAATTCAAGGACCTACATTGTTTGAAATACTAAAGGTCTAGTTTCATCACCACATAATTAATTGAAAAAAAAAAAAAAAAAGGAGTTACTTCATTAAGGAAGGTGAATTATGCTCATCATCATTAGGGTTGCCTTTTACAATTTACAACACATGGCCAGAAGTATGAGACTCACCTACAGGAAATCTTAATGCTACAGCATGCAGTGACATTTTCACACAATAGTGAAACTTTGTGGCAATAATTTGGGGAAAGCCCTTTCTCAACATGACAATGTCCCAACACAAGCATCGACATATATTTGGCCACATCATAAATACTCTGCTCATATGATGCTCTGGAAAATATCTGATAAAGAGAACACAATGACTCTCCCTGACCTCGTACTAATACTCAGCAATAGATGAAATTCAATGACATGACACTTTTCAAAATGCTTTCAGTGTGTGGGGGCTAAAATCTGGAACAGCTCACCACATGATGTGAAATCCTCACAATCTATTACTTTAAAACAGGTTTAAACATGTATTTAATCTAATGGAAAGTGAGGAGCTGGGTGAATGGGTTTAGTATTTTAGTACAATTTGAATAATGCTCATTACTGTATCTGCTATAATGAAATATGCGTCAGAGCTTTGAGTCAGTGATGTTGCAGAGGCGCAGCAGTCCATTTATTATATCATTATTTGTTTTTAACCATTGCATCATTTCCTATTATCAAAAATTATGAATTAATTTAACACATTTTTCTGAATTTTGTATCCCTTTTAATTGATAGTCTTACCAATACATTAATATTGCTCTGAAAAATGCATGCTGGGTAAGTCTGGAGATGCAGAGGCATGGTCATCTCTCCCTGTAACTTTCTTGGAATTTCTGCAGCGCAGGTACTTGCCTTTTTTTACAGCCAGGTGTGCCATGATCTGCTCCGCTCGTTATGATGACATGTTTAGCTGCATAATTAATATTATGAATACTTTGAAAAGTCATGTTTTACCTTCTGCAACATGCAGACAATGGAACTTCATTGGCCACCTGAAAAGTCTCATTAATTAATGATCTCAAATTTCCACATCCTCCGCAGTCTGTTTATCTTTGCATTCAAGAGTGGTTCTCACATGGGGAACCAGCCGGTGTGAGGAGGGGCAACAAGAGAGATAAAAAAAACCAAGGTCAGAAGTGTTCCTGTTGCTTTGCGAATCCTAGCTACTCTGTCTTGAAATGACATCA
This sequence comes from Seriola aureovittata, assembly GCF_021018895.1. Classification (NCBI taxonomy): domain Eukaryota; kingdom Metazoa; phylum Chordata; class Actinopteri; order Carangiformes; family Carangidae; genus Seriola; species Seriola aureovittata. Next base: position 7,223,471 of record NC_079375.1, read on the forward strand.
CATTTGTCAATCATACCTGCTTGAGAAGGTGAGTGCAGGTAAGGGAATGAATCCAGTGCGATGATTGGTCAAACTCTTCTTGTTTTGCTTTACGGCAGGCTTGACACTCATTGGTGTAGACTTCAGTACTACACAACTGTGTGACAAAATCGTACCAGCCTACTTTGATGTCAAAACACGTGCCTGCGATGCAAAATGCGTAGTTTGGCAAGCCTATGAAATTATTACATGACTACTCAATAGGCTACGGTGACCCAGACAGGTCAACACAATGCAAAAGCCACAACATGAATGCAAAAGCAACATGAATGCAAATTAAGCCACAACACGAATGCAAAAGCCACAACACAAATACAAAAGCTACAACACAAATGCAAAAGGAACAACACAAATGCAAAAGGAACAGCACAAATGCAAATTAAGCCACAACACAAATGCAAAAGCCACAGCACAAATGCAAAAGGCACAACATGAATGCAAATTAAGCCACAACGCAAATGCAAAGGCACAACATAAATGTAAATTAAGCCAAAATGGAAGTGTGTAGTTGAGAGTTCAAAGATGGGCTGCTCTGATCCCCAAGTACTCAGTAGTCGTATAATAACGTAGTGTTGACTACTGAGTACTCATGGATGGAAACATCAACATATTGACAGGTGTCGTGGCTGGTGTGATCCCATGCTAATATGGTCTTTAGTAAGAGTACTTTTCAAAACTTTATTTATTTGGCTTTTTCATTCAGTGTTAAGCTGCAGGTGACATTTAAAAGACATTAAAACTAGCTAAATTTGGCTGCATTCGCCCTGTGAAGACAAACAGCATGCAGATCAGTCCCCGTCCCTCACCACAAAATGAAAAACATTATGATGTCAGCATCTTTAAATGTTATCTCTCTCTTATCTCCCTCTCAACCACTGCAGAGAGCCTCAGCATCACTCCGTCCCCTACCACTACTACGAGCCTCGTGGTCCAGACGAGTGTGCCATGTACATTTCCCACGAGCGTGGACGGCGGGGCAGCCACCACCGCTTCATCACAGAGAAGCGGGTCTTCGCCAAATGGGCACGGACGTTTGACATCCACTTCTACCAGCCAGACTGGAGCCCCCCGCCTCTCCCAGCCAACCGGACGCTGGAGGGAACGGTCACGACGGCACCCCCGGTAACCCAGAAGACGTGACCAGTGTTGGGGTGAAGAAAATGCTGTAGAGATTCATGTCAAAAGGACTGAGGATGGGGTGCTGGACCCTTAACAGGATGGATAAAACATGAAGTAGGCATGAAAACTAATTACCACAGACGAAGACTGACTCTTGTTGATCCTGCTGGACATTTGTTAGGGACATTTCTCCAGCTCCACCACTACAACTCCAGCAGTGTGTTTTGTTTACTGCACTGAACTAGTTCAAAGTTGTACATCCTTTTATGAAAACCTTGTAAAGTGAGGTTGTACGAGAAGGCATCGTCATCACACACTCCACTCTCAATGCATGCAGTGTCTTACTGTTGATCCTCCAGTTCTTTGTGTATGTGTGTGTGTGTGCGTGTGTGTATATGCATATGTTTACCAGAGGAATCACAGGGGACACAAGTTGGGCTCTTCACAAAAGCCTCTGTTGGATGAAGGCCAAGCAGGATTCAGTGCTTACGGCCCATTGAAAGAAAAATACCATTACAATGCCCATAATCCAACAATGTAATGTTTGGGAGAGTGTGAGCTGAATAGTAATAATAGTGTAGCCTGGTTTAAATTTTGGCTATTTGACACTATGATCACTGTTCAGACGTCATATTCCTCTGTGGTTTTCGAAGATTGAGGAGTTCAGTTTTGGCGACATTCTTTAAACTCCTGTGTCATGAAACAAGGCTCAAAGTCGTATAAATAACTTCCATGACTTTCATTTACACTTCGCATCGGATATGTACATTGAAAGATCACTAAAGGGTCAGCCAAGCTAAGCTTTGCAGTGACCATTTCCTGGCTGAAGGACGAGTGCGTAACATTCACTGAGGTTCTATCTCATGCGTGTGCACCTCCTCTGGCCGCCCATACATATGTATCATAAAGGCTTCATCGGCTCCTGTCACCAGTTAATAGTGCGATTTATATAGCTACAAGCTGGATTTCCATGTAATGCACAGCCATGTCACAGAAGACAAGTGGGAGATTAAGATCGAGAGCAGGGAAGCAGCGGCTGCATCCATCCTGCTATATTCATCGGCTGCCGCCTCTGTGAGCCTGAATCACCTCACGAGAGAATTACACCGTTTGGAAGAATACCGGGTTTTCTATTTTTGTTAAACTGATAAGTATATGATCTGTCACTCTCGCCTCTCTTGATTGTGTTTTATGTGCACTCCCCTGTCATTTGATGGAGTATATCCTACATGTATACTGCCCCTTCTCTCTGTCTCTGTCTCACTCTGAGATCCTCACTTTTTCCTCCTCTCTGCTCCGTCTCCATGAATAAGAATCAGGTTTGAGTTAGAAAGTGATGAGACTTGTGGTTAGCTTAATGATACATCCTGGTTCTAAGTCCCTATTGGTCTTGCCCTCATCTCTAACGTGAGTAATGAGAGGACAGATGCTGTGGGTCAGATACATAGGTGCTCCTGACTCCCATCATGTTTCCTCTGTGATGAGGACACGATTGCTTTTCACACTTCAACAGCTGCAGGAGTGGTGCTACTGTACGTCGCCTGGTTCTGAGTGCTGCTGACTTTGTACTGTCGCAAAGACCAAGGTGTGTGTGTGTCTGTGTGTGTGTGTGTGTTTTCCAGAGATGCTGACTCATCTGCGAATGTCCGTGTGTATTTGTACTTATTAGCAAAAGTTCCTGCCTAATTAACTCTGCACTGAATCACAGAATGTTATTTAGGGTTGCAACTGCTCATTATTTTCATTCTCAATTCATCGTTTGGTCTACAGAATGTCAGAAAACAGTGAAATAAAGTCCATCACAAGTAACCAGAGACGGAAGAGACATTTTCAAATCACATTCCAAAACCCCAAAATACTCAATTAACAGTGATACAAATTTTTTTCTTGATTACTAACTAAATGGAATTGTTTGACATTTTGGGAAATAGTTATTCCCCTTCTTGCCAGGAGAATGAAATGAATACAGACGTACCTCTTTCATGTCTGAACAGTAAAAAAGTAAATCATGAAAAAAGTCAAACTTAAAAATGACAGTTGGCCATAACCCTGCGTAGGACGGCTAAATGTTTTTACACCTCAGCTAGCGTGTGAAGTGTTAATTGGTGAGACTTAAAGCTGCTGGTAGATGGATTTAGCTGCCCCTTGGACAGAGTGGGTTAGCCGTTTTTCCATTTTAACTCTTTATGCCAAGCTAAGCTAACTGGCTATTCACTTCAGCCACATTTTACTGTATAGACATGACAGTGGTGTCAATTTGAACATCCAACTCTAGCCAAGAAGGAGCATTTCCCAAAATATCATACAATTCCTTTTAGCAATTAATCATGTTTCGCTGCTAATTCATTTTCTGTTCCTCAACTAATTGATCGTGTCAGCAGTGATGTTAATCTGTTTTCTTGTCTTTTGCACATAATGGAAAATGTCATTCCACTCAATAAAATAATTTTTATCGGTTTTCTTGCGATCAGGCTGTTTCTATATTTAACAACAACAGAATGGTAAAAATGTGACACATAAAATGAGCGTATTTCCTCCTGTATTTGTAAGCAGTAGCCCCAAGAAATGGAGACGAAACATTGAGGTTTTGAGGAGGAAGGGAGGCCAGTGACTCACCTTCACCCATCACTGATGGCAGCTTTCAGTTTTACTTTTCAATCTCTCTTCTCGTCTGCTCACGACATCAGGCTGTGTTATACTGAAATAATAATGAAAGACAGGAAGCGCTACAAGGTCTTCTCATTACTCCCCAGAGCTACAAATAGATCCCTGACCACATTCGTAACAGAGCGTAGGGGCATATTTTTTGTATTTGAAACAGTACTGCCTCATCACATGAAGGCAAGGAATATAGATCAGGGTAACATTAGAGGAAGATGAAGGGAAACCAAGTATTCAACAGAGGGTCATGAACACTTCAGTTATTGGACAGCTTAGCCTTTACCAGATCAATAAATTGTACTTAATATGCATTGAGGAGAGTTCAAGGCTCTTTATACAACAACCAGCCACAACATTAGAACAGGTAATTGGTTTTAATGTTTTGGCTTATCACTGTATTTTTTGACGTGGTAAAGCCATGGAAAATAATTGAAGATACAAAATATCTCTTAAAATCACATTGCTGATGTTTCAGAATGAAAATAACTATGAACAGGGCTGAAAAATAACTGAAGGTTTCTGTCTTTATCCTCCTCTAAAAATAAGAGTTATTATAATAATACGACTGTAACCAAGTTATTTTCTCAGTTCTTTTTTTTTAATTAATCAACAAATTGTTTGGTCTGTAAACAGACTTTGTGCAGAGTTCACTAATTTGAGGATTTTTAAAGACCTTTTTAGTTCCACATAAAATACAATTTAATTAAAGAATCACTCAATATATAACAATTATTTCTAATTATATTATTAATTTAATGCAACCTGGACCCAGATAAGAGACAAAAATGAACAGATAGACAGCACAAAGAAAAAAAACAAAAAAAAAAAACAATTAAACTTCAGCCTCCTGCAGTGTAGCGTGTAGCCTCCCCCGACAAATCATCACCAACATTTACCGTCTAAGTCAGAAAATAAATAAATTTGGGTAAAACTTAACTTAATGTTTTTTCTAACTTAAAAAATGCCCCCAAATGTCCCACAGTGCAAGAGTTATGTCAGTCTAAAAACCCAAAGATATTCATTTACACTTGCATCAAACAGGAAAAAGCTGAATATTTTAAAGCTCAAAGAAGCTGGAACCAGTGAATATTACCCATGTTTGCTTAAGAAATTACTTAATACACCTGGTAATAGATGATCACACATGATACACACTAAAAATGAATGTCTTACAAACAAATTAGCACATGAATCACCAAATTGGGAATTGAGCATGAAAGTTCATTCTTCATGGAAATAGTAGTTTGAGAAGCTGATAAAAGAGATCAACTGTCACTAAAACTACCGTTTCCAGAGTCAAAACAGAACTGCAGTCTCATCAGATTTCCTATGCTTATCATACAAATGTCGTTTATATCAAGCAGCCCTTCATTTGAATTCTCTTTGCTTTCTTAGTTTACACTTGGTGTAAAATCAACTTTGCATAAATGAATGAATCTCAAACAAAGCAATCTGGACAGAGAAGAGGAAGCTGTTCATATTTATTACTGGGCTTTCTGCCCAAGCCACCTCCAGAGTGTCAGCTCTCCTCTCCTCTCCTTTATTTTTGTCCTCTTACTCAAAGTTTAAGAAAAAGCCACATGTTAAATATAAAATACAGGAAGCAAGTGCTGCTGACGGTGATTTATGCCACAGCTATTGTTGCAGATGAGAATGAAAATCTGTCACTGCTAAAATTACTATTATCATTCCGGAGATTGATTGACATTACAAAGGCTCACTGACAGTCAAGCAGTGGGAAATCCAGAGTTTCCATGGAAATTGGACAACCTGTCAGGCGCACACGCTGTCTCCAAACACCATGTGTGCGCTTGTGTGTGTTTGTGCGTAAATCATTAAATTTAGCAAGCTGCCACATGGGGCTAATGTCGACGCTCCAGTTCTAAAAAGACACACAGCATACGTGTGCGCTCACCAGCGAACAGCGACACTGCTCATCGTTTGAACAACCTGTGTGACATATTCAGATCATCCTGCCTGACGCTTCAGCCTGAAATCTCTCTTCCTCTGTGGAGATGGCTGCTCTAATATTGTCCTGTGACTGGTTTCTCTCCATCTAAGTCAGGTGTGAAGGATGACACTGATCTTTATTATCATAAAGAAACCATAGTGACAGAGGAGAAGGGAAAGTATATCACCATGCGGGAAGGTGGAGTGCATTCAATTCCATCTGGCGGTGCCAAAGTAGGAACGAGAGGCTCAGGAGGAGATCAAGTCAATTTTGAAGTGGGTTTAAAAACAAACAAATCCATCTGAGATAGGCTGGCTTTAATTTTCATTGTATCTGCTGCCAGCCTGGTTTACACACTGATTGCATATTGAGGTTTGAATGCACTGGTTGCTATGTCTTTTTGAAATGCAAGACTGGAAGGGGAAGGAAACTGCTTTTAAAAATCTCCCTGGATTGTTTGAAATGTTTCCAGTAAGAGAACAACAGAGCAGGTGTGTAAGTCAACTCAAGCGGCACCGATTTCAAGGATGTCTTTGTGGTATAAAATAAGATTAGACTATCAGCTCTGCCAGGCATACCTTCAAGGATGTAACTGTAAAAGCAGATCTCGACTTTAAACAGCATTACAGAGTAATTAAGGAAGCTCAATATCTTTCAAAAAAAGGTAGTTAAAGACAAATGTATTCCTTTTGATTCCGTGTTTAATCTTTAATCGGAGCATCAAAAATCCTACCAATTGCGGAAATAAATTGTGCTTGCAGGCTCATAAAGAAGAGCAGGAGGAATGCGATTACAAGAAGTAAGAAAACGGGACGGAAAAAGGAGAAAGAAGAAATAAGTGTTGCATAAATTATGTATAAGAAAAGGTAGATGGGGCTGACACAGCAGCTGCCTTCCGATACTTATGGTTTCATTTCTAACTCCATCTATTTTCCACTTCAGACGCGAGGGAGAGTGGCGGCGCGCACCCGATGGGTGGGCCCTCGCGCCAAGGAGCAAAGATAAACTACCAGCGGTCCCCCCCCCCCCAACAATGAGCCTAATGCAGAGTGGTTGCACATAAAGAGAAAGGCAGAGAAGAGAGAGAAAAAAAAAAAAGAAGAAGTGGAAAACACGTCCCAGCATAGACAAGATTCATCTGGGACAGCCGGCAGCTTACTAGGTTATCACTCACTTATCGCTGCTGTAGCGCGAGACGCAGAATGGCCGGGGAAATAGCTGTCCATCACCCAGAAATACAATCAGCGGAGTACAAGGCTGGGGAGCTAATGGATGTTTCCACAGGGAGGGCAATTTGGTGAATGGGAAAGTGGATGGGTCCATCATGCGAGATGGGATTATGTGCGATTGTTATCCTTCACAAGCGTGATATGACGGTCAAGGGGTGTAATGTATATGGACAGGGGAGACATTAAATAGTAATCTCTCCACGGCCCACTCACAGCCAATCAGCCTGCCCTCATCCCACATTTTCCTTTTCTGACCGAGCGGACGTTCTGAGTAGCACTTAAACAAAAACGCTGCTGCTGAAATATGCAGAGCAGCGTGCTCTTGAAAATAAATTAAATTCTTATCTGCAGACTCAATTCAGTGCATTTATAACCAAATCAACTCGATTATGCAATGGCTTGACAAAACAGAACTTTTGACACAAAAAAAAAAAAAAAAAGTTTCAGTCCTTCAAAAAGACACAGTTAAGAAAACTGTTTAAAATGGCAGTACCGCTAGTGGTATGCTCATGCAGAGGAGGGGCTTTGCATATTTGATTCACCACTTTGAAGTATTTGTCCCTTCTTCCTTGTCACAAATGAAATAATTCACCAATGTTTACATTTCACCAATGGAGAGCAGTCATCCCAAAGTAAAAGTTAAAAAAAAAAAAAAAAAGAAAACAAAAAGGCACCAACAGCATCACACAGTATCTGGACAAGCCGTTGTGGTGCCATACATCTTCTTTGTATTTTCAGGAAAATAAGCCGGTCACAAACTGCACCTTCCCTCTTCAGGTCTGCAGCTTCAAGTCATCGGGTATCCGGCAGCGTAAATGCTGAGGCCTCAGAAGATGTGTTTGAGGTGCCTTACGCCGTAGGTCTTGAAAAACACCAGGAGGATTAGAGTCCACAGGCCCAGGATGAAGCCATCAGGAGGATGCCAGTCTTTCTGCTTTGGTTTCTGAGGGGAGGGACGGGTGTGGGGGGTGGGGGGGGCAAGGTAAGGTGAGGTGAGGGTATTGGGGGATGAAAGGGGAGAGGAGCGGGGAGAGATTGCAGGTTAGTAATAGTGTGTATATTTCTCCTGTTGAAGCCACGGCTGATTGTCCTGTCATTCACACAGGCAGGCAGCCGCAGAGTCGCACATAGGCTCACTTTATCTCTACAAACACTTTATGTACACTATCTGTTGTCTCACACATACAAACACAGAGGTTCGCACAAAAAAGCGGGTGGTAAAGCTCATCAGTACACCTCCCCTGTCTTGTGTTTGTCCCATTCACTGCCACATCATCACTTTGTGTATGATTATACTTTTAAATCTCGCCCATATTAAACATGCATCTCACAAGGAGCACATTTATATGCTAATGTGGCTGCAATATTCTGCGGAGAGATGAGATTTAACCTCTAAAAAATCTTTCTAACTCCTCCGCTGGCGACAAAGCTACAGATAGGCTGTGAGGACGCACTTAAGAGATTTCTGTTATCCGTCGCTATACAAGCTGTCATTATCCAGTGGGGAAATCACCAGTCAGAAAAGGCATCCCCTAAAGCCATAACCCCAAGACTTGGCAAAGAGGATGAACACAGCACGCACTCCAAGTCTGCCTGAGTCATAAACTGTACACACAATGGTAGATCGTCACACAGTACGGGAAAAGCTGCTACACAAGTGCTTGAGAGATCTGTCTCTCTCTAGCTTGCCTCAGTGCTACTACACTACCCAGTGTACATTTTCTCCTTCTCAAGCACATCCATATTGACTTGACACACTGCAGTAGGAGCTGGAGCCAGACTGACAGACCCCGGAGGATTTGACGCAGGTGTGAAGGCCCAGTCCAGAGTCTGGCAGTCTGACTGCAGCCAAAAAACAGGATACAAAGTTACCTGCATTGCTGCATTATCTGCAACCTGCATTAATCGGTAACTGTGATACGGAAATTATCACCAAAATCTGCAGCTTTCTAGCCACTTTGTTTTTGTTTTTTCAAGTTAGTTTTAGTATTGGTGCAAAAACAAAAATAACATCACCACCATGAAAATGAAATCCAGAATACCCAGAATGCCCTTGACTCACATTAATCAGGTGGATAGAAATAAAACATAATACACATAATACTGTCATCCTAGTAAATCAGAGGTCAGGGATGTCTGAGCTTTATCTCTGAACCAGTTTTAGTTTTTCTTCCCCATACTGGCCCAAAATTAATAACTGCACCTTATGATCAGATACCCAAGTATCCCTCATTTAGTTTTAGTGTCTAACAGCATCACCGAATTCCTTAATTTCAACCTGGACCAGTATTTGACAGTTCAGCTGTGTTGCAGAACATCAACAGAAAGCTGGAAGAAAACTTCAGGATTTGGTGGCACTGTTTGGTACTATAGGTTCTACAAAATAACCAGCACGTACCTTTTTAGTGAGCCGACAGCAGTACAGATAGAGAATCCATCTAATCCTGATGACTCTTGCTATTTCATTGCTGGAACTGTCTAATTGCATTGCAATTTATACATAAATTGATCTGTACAACTTGAGCAGATGTCTAATATTTTGCTGGATTTCACTTTTTAGAAAGTGATAACTGCTGAATTGGCATAAGTACAGTCGACTCATTTGCTGTATTTGTGAATACAAAAATAAAAGCCTGGCACATTCTGTAGAGTGTGTTAATATGTGCAGTTTGAAATAGCCACCCACTGAGCACCAAATGCCAGTAAAATGTGTTTTTCGCAGCTAAAATCTCCACTGGCTGAGACCGTAACACTTTAACACCTCAGTTATATTCAGTTTTTCTCTCCCTGCTGACCAGTGTACACTCTCTGTCCTTCAGCCAATCAAATCAAAGCACAACAATGGCTACGTTTCAAACAAGCTGTTCAATGGCTGACTGTAATTCTCCTTCTGCACAAAGCAGCATTATCTCAGCTTGTGAAGAGGGGCTGATGATGAACTTGACCCACTGTATAACACAGCGAGTTTTAAAATAACACACTGCACCTGATCCTAATCATGAAGAAGCATTTAGAACAGCCGAGATTACATGTCTCTTAATGACTATCAATTGCTTTGGCAGGTGAAAATTACTGTTGTTCTTATTAGTTTAACAGCTCTTGGTAACTATAGCAAAATATTTATTTCAGGAACTGTGCACAGCTGTGTACTCGTGCCTCCCTGCAACCTCTGTGTGCAGGGTACCGTCCTCTCAAGGCTGTCTTTTCAATCCAAACTCCTGGTTACGTGACGACGCTGCCAATTTCTAATGTAGAAAGAGTGAGGACAGCGAGTAAAATTGGATTATGTCTGACTCAAAATTTATTTAACAGCTCAATCAAGTCAAATCAATAGAGCTCTGCTGCCGGCCAGAATGCTAAAGCAGAAACAGTGAGGCCTTTGGATTTGACATCAGCCCAAAGGCAGAGTGTTGGACAGAGTCAAGGCTGGAGGTCCAAAGCAAAGAGCTTTACTCATTTATAGCTGCATTCACATGGTATATGTTCATTACTATTTTTCAGCTTGCATTAATTTTTCATCGCCCAACATTGTCCAACAATAACCACAGTTGAAAGAGTAAAAGAGAAGACTGCAGTAATATTCAGGCTTACAGGAGTTGTGGCACGAGTCGTGTTGTGAAATGGAACAGTCTTTCACTCGTCTTTCCTACATACAGTGCATTCAGAGAGTATTTAGACCGCTTCACTTTTCTCACATTTTATGTTACAGTCTTATGCTAAGATTCTCTTTTTTTCACAAATCAATCTATCAATCAGCAAAAACCAATACATGAGGTCAAAGCATCTGAGAGCTCAGACACAGGATTGTGTCGAGGTACAGACCCGGGGGAGACGACAAAAGAATTTCTACTGTTTTAAGTTCCCCAAGATCAGTGGCCTCATTCTTAAACAGAAGAAGTTTGGAAGTGGATGCCAGGCCAAACTGAACAATCAGGGGAAGAGAGCCGGTGCGGAGATGGGAGAAACGTCCAGAACGACAACCATTACTGCAGCACTTCACTGATCTGAGCTTTATGAGTCTGAGCAGAGTGACCAGACAGAAGCTTCATGACAGCACGTAACGGAAAATCATACTGTGAGAAACAAGATTTTCTGGTCTGATGAAACCAAGATTGAACTGCTTGGCCTCAACTCTAAGCCTCATGTCTGGAGGAAACCAGGCCCCGCTCATCACCTGCCCCAAACCGTTCCAATGGTGAAGCATGGTGGTGGCCAGCATCGCGCTGTGGGACAGGGAGACTGGCTGAGGGAATGATAAACAGAAGCAAAGTAGAGTGATATCCTTAATGAAAAAACCTGGTCCAGAACGCCCAGTACCTCAGACTGGGCCGAAGCTTCACCAGCTTTCAATAGGAGAATGCCGCAAAGCTGCAGGTTATGTAGTGGTAAGAGCTCAGGGCTTCAAGAGACAGTGGCTTCACTGAACAACGCAGACGATGGAGAGATTTCATCTCAGACCACAGATTGGACATTTATGGGAGATCTGAAATGCGCACGACTAAGTTGGAAAATTGATGTAATGTACTTCCACACATCAATCAGGATTATGAATCTGAATCAGATTCTGATGACATATGACACACAGTGCTATTGAAGCAGTTTTTGATTGTTAAATTCTTCATGAGTAAAACCTAAGGATGTTATTTTATCATGTTATTAACTTGTTGTTTGTGTAGTCATGAGTATTCAATGGTATTCGAGAATACTCACTTCAAAAATATTTAAAGTACTTAAAGCCCCTCAATATAACTTTTTGTGGGGCTTTACAAAAAAACGATTGATGCAGTTGGCAGTTAGAAGATGAAATGTGTTTGTGAAGGCCATTTTGAACAACAGATCCATCAGTTTGACTGCACAGTGGTTTGCAAGAAAACAGGATTTTACATCAGAGAACCACCAGGATCAAATAGCGGTCTCACTGCACTGGATGGGAGGGCTACATTTTCAACACAAATTTCATTCTTTCTGTACGAAAAACAAAGTTCACTTGTTGTACAAAGCCATCACATTTTTGACTATCATAAGCAAGGACTCCAAAAACATAAGACAAAGACATTTTTTGTTGCTTTGCTTCTATATCTGATGTACCCCTCCCCTAATGTTTGCACAGCACAGAGCTTTGTCACACCACTTTTTAAACAGTGAAACTGGACCGGATTCAATTGCCATGATCAGTGCGTTCGCTCGTGGAGGTGAAATAAATCAGCTCTGAGCTTTGGCTCACTTTGACACACAAATTATTATTATTGACAAATCTTGACGGTACCGACCTCTGAGGGAATTAACAAGTAGTCACAAACTTTCCAGTGATATTCCTTTCTGCCATCCAGTGCAGTTCCTGTTTACATGCGCGTCCAGATTCATATAATATCTGGAGTGCAAACCTTGAAGGAACTTAATAAAAAGATATGAAGTGTCTTTTTGGCAAAATGGAACTTTTCACTATATTGTCATGAATGATTCCAGTGAATAATTTTTTGTGAGAAATCTGCTGTCTTCACCTTAGAGACTATTATTACAGTGGAGTACAAAGGACTGATAGAGCTTTGTCACAGGGTACAAGAGCTCACAGTGGACTACCAGAGAAACAGGAGGACGTCTGTCCTGGTTGATATCCAGGGAGAGCCGTGATTTCTGATTGGTTTTCAGGCTCTTGACTTTTAGTGACTGTGAGGAGAACCCCTCATCGCTTTGAATGCCGGTCAATTTTGAAATGTTTGCTCTTGCTTTGTTGAAATAGAGGCTTAAACCCAAATCCCAATTAAATTAGCCAGCATGCTTGAGCTGTCGTTCTCCATGTTTTCCTGTGTCAAAAGGGACACAGGGCCATCACAACAGTGATCTGTCCTGTGGCAACGCTGACATAGTCATATGAATACTGATCTGACAGTTTAGACAGCTATCACATGGCCACTGATTCCAAACATAAATGTGGTCCAAATGATAAATTCAGTGTTCGTTTTTCTGCTGCTACGTCACTACAAGTCTCAGATCTGTGTTACATAACAAAATCTGAGTTATGACACTTTCAGCTACAGCCACGGTGACGAAGTGGCCGGCAGGGAGGCAGGGGGAGGAGCTGAGAGAGAAACACCTGGAGGACGAGGCAGAGCCAGGGCGGGAATGTTCATAAGAGGTGACTGGGAGCGTGTGGCCATCGGGGGCAGTTGACCTCTGTGACAATGGTAGGCAGAGGTGTGCGTGACTGGGGCTGTGTGTGTGTGTGTGTGTGTGTGTGTGTGCGCATGTATATAAGTCCCAGGGGTAAGCAGTAGCAAAGGGAGATGGATCGACTATGACAGTAAGCCACGTCAGCAGAGCCGGCAGAGAGAGAGGAGCATATGTCAAGAGGGAGGTGAGGGAGAGAAACATTAGCAGGAAGAGAGAGAAGCCAAGTAGGCAGCGTAAAGTCAGAGGATACAACATTGATACAGTTGAACGGTAAAGTTTGGGCACCCTGGGCAAATTCTTTTTTTTTTTTTTTTTTTTAGGTGATTTTCTTCAAATGTTAATACACCGTTATTTTTGCTTACATCAAATTTAAAAAAAAAAAAGAAGAAAAAAAAAAACTCTTTATGAAAGGATCCCTGTGAGTGGCCTACAGTGAGTATTATGTACACTGAGCAGGACATTTTACACTTGAAAAATAAACTTGTCATTACTCTCCGGTGGACAAACTATGTAATGTTGACACTGTTTGTAAATGCCATAAAACACACAAGGGGAAGCAGGTGTGCGTCTATTGCACTGAAATTCAGTTTTTGCAGGAAAAAAATTGACTAAATGGAAAAAGGCGAAAGAATCAGCTGTGATGTTTACGGTGGATTTTATTTATCATATTTGTCAGCCCATCGAAAAAAAAAAAGAATCAATACATGATGTGATTCTTTTGCCGGACTGCCCCCTTTTTTCCACCATTGAGCTCAAGGCTCCTCTCCTAAGAGTCACATTTCTCCAATAACTTACTATCTGCTCACACTGGCCTGGTTGATTATAGTGTAAAACAGTGTAAAAGAAATTGCTAGTTCAAAGTTTCTATAGTCCAAGGCAGCATCTTCAAATTGCTTGTTTTTGTCCGACCAACAACCTAAAAAGTGTGTAAATTACCGTCACACAAAATATAGAAAAAGCAAACACTCACATTTAAAAAATGTAACAAGCAAATGTTTGAAATTTTAGCTTGATAAATAACTTCAGAATGTGGGAAATTAACATTTTAGATAGTTATAAATGTATTGAGTGTTATCATAATTGTTGAAAATGAATACCTCATCAACCAACTGATTAAATGACTGATTGATACAGCTCAGAATTGTATGAGTATGTGTAGCCTTGGATAGAAATCAGGGCCACAAAAAAAAAATTAAAAATTAAAAATTAAATATTAAATAAGCAAGAAATTTCTGCCGTTATCTGCCGGCAAACATGTATGAGAGTTTTGATGTTTAAAAAAAAAAACACACACACACACACACACACACACACACACACACACACACACACACACACACACACACACACACACACACACACACACACACACACACAATGAAAAGAATGCTGCTTCTTCCGACAGAAAAAAGCAGACATGAAGGAGGTAGATGAGGAACAGCTGAGCAGAAAAGAAGCAAGATTGTGCTGACCTTCACTGACAGAACCATTCACATCCCACTGCCGAGGACAGGGACCTACACCCGAGCAGACGCACACGCTTTGTGTTGCGTATTCAATTCACCAGTAAAATCAATTAACAGCTACCCATCTGATTGATTGGAGTTAATTAACATGGCCATGGAGGATGCTAATGGTCGTTGAGGGAGGTCTGAAACGTCCTGGTACTCCAAGGTCAAAACTGCAGCAAATCTACGTTGTGCAGAGCCAGATGACAGAACAGCAGCTATTGTATGCTGCCAAGACACTCCACTGTACTGCCTTGACATTCAAGCCCTCAGCAAGTGCTGGGACAATGAAAGCGGTGTGAAGAGTATTCTCTCATAAGGTATGTTTTGCTTTTGTAGAAGATATTATTTGTAACTTTAGAGCAGCAAAGCAAATTCTAATTGATATTTGATTAAATGGAGGCAGCTTGTCAGAGTGGGTTGGGACTGTTATCCACGGATCCCAACATCTAGTTTTGATAAGAGTCATTGTCGCAGCCTGAGTGAGGGGAACAGGGATTTGGCGAGGGATGGGAGGGAGGCAAAGCATTAATTTTCACTGTTTCCATTTTCAATTCTCTGGAGCCATATGGTGTGGCGTCAAGCTGGAAAAAGAACAAATAACAATTTGACGCCAGAGACCAGGACTCACAGCAGTGAGGGAGGCAAAAAAAAAATACACACGAGACTAAAAGAAAAAAAAAAAGAAAAGAAAATAGAGAGCTCCTTCTAGTTATTTCCAGAACTGAACATATTGTGATTAGGCTTTGGCAACGTGATGAGATGCGTGAGGTTGGAAACAGAAGGTGGCAGGAAGAGGGGACTCACCCTGTCACCACTAGCAAGACAACTGCCAACAGTGACAGGGCATTAATCAACTCCTCACAATACACACTTCCACATACACAATGGGGGGAAGTTTGTATACACATGCCATACAGCACAGCCTTATATATCCACTGTCAGTCACTCTGACGACTTTTTTTTTTTTCTTATTTACAAGGCGTCAGCTGGTCTACTCGCAAATGGAAAAATGGTTTTTCTTAGAAGATAGAGTACAGTGAGAAGATTTGTTTTTTGTTGGTGGCACAACTGATTTCAGCTTCAGACAACTTGGGAATATTTCAGACATCAAATCTTATGAGATACAATCACATCTAGTTCTTCAGATGAGTGCATCTGATCAGCGACAACAAAGGGGCACCGCCACAGAAATCTCATATCTCTACCTCAGAGTGCTGAATCCAATATGACAGCTAATCAAAAGCAGGACAGCTGTCAATAGACTTTATGGACATTGGTAATTCTGCAGCAGTGCAGATGGACTACGGTGAGGGGGAGCAAGATGACTCAGTCTATCAGGACTCCCATCTTCGACCCAGCAGGAGAGCTGGCCGATAATCGAAATCTCTGGCAGGGGTCGTCGGGTTGACGAGTGTGTTTGTGTGTTGTACGTGTGGGTGCATTTAAAAAGCGAGAGAGAAATACAGCAAAAGGACGTATGAATATGAATAGACAGAGAGGGGTGAAAAAAGAAAAGATCGAGCCAAGATATGAAGCCAAGTAGCAGACGGCAGAGGCTTAATGGTGTGTGTTTGTGTGCGCGAGCGTTTGAGCTTCCAATAGTGTGATTGCTTCTACATATTGAAAATTATAGAAATAGTTTATGGGGCGCTCTTATGGAAGCAACGGGCAGCAGATCAGAAAGCGGTCTGTGTTTTGCTAGGCTTCTGAGGCAGTCCACAGCTAATTTCCCAGAGTGCCGCTGTGTGGAGACCCCATTCTGTTTCCCATCACGATACTCAATAAGTATCTGACAGGGCTCAGACCTGTGGTCAGCTTTGTTTCTCTGGGCCAAATGACTGTGACTTCTTTGTTCACACTAAAGTCGATGTCAGCCGGCAATGTGTCCAGCAGCAGGAGCCGAGGAGCTTTGTTTTTTGGTTTTTATTTTTCTCCACTTACTTAGTTCAGCTCCATCTGACCTTTGCTATCAACACCAATAGTTTAGTATCCAACTACACACAGAAGACGAATATCATTTTAAAATCAAACGTCTGCAACTCCAACTCCACTGTGACCGAGATGTGAACCAGCTCTATTGCAAATGGATCTGCCCTAAACAAACGGACTAATTTTTTGCAGCTTCATTTGATGCCCCCGTCTCTGCTTAGTTATGAGAAACAGCCATGGTATCACTGTACCTCTTTTTGGAGAAGTGGTGTCTATTGTTCTGGAAACAAACCCCACAAAGCAGCTGCTCTGATCCTCCGCTTTGGCTTTAAAATCTCAAAGCTCGATTTGACACTTGGCATTACTTCAGCTACTGAAATTATTTGGCATCGGTTTAAGCATACAAAGTGAGAGATGCCCAACTGTCACATTTTCCGCAGCAAAAATACCTTGTTAAATAGTCTGCTTTTGTTCTAATTTTGAAATCATAATCCTTAGGAGGCACTGCAAGATGACATACCACGAGGTTTAGACAGTGCACCTACAGCTAAGGCCAATTTACACTGTATGGGGGATGCAATGCTTGAATGTTAACAACTGTTATGACAATGACAAGGTCACTCCTACTTAGCTTTGAATATGAACAAAAAATGTGAGGAATGAGCTATCTCAGAGACAGACACACAGAGACGGCCAGTAAAGAGAAAGACTTGGCCTGTAGAACCTTGTTTTACCAATGCGTCAGTCACCAGGATCTGTCCCGGCATGCCCATTGGCCATTCCAACTGTGGCTGTTGTACTAACGGCAAAACCAACATACTGTGATCCATTGGTGTAATCCTGCCGGAGGGCACCAGAACGACCAACTAATGTAAGCAAACTTGCCGCTGGTTAAATAACCTTCGAAATGAGCCACAACCACGTGACGCACGTACACTCATGCATGTGCGTCATAGATGTGCTCCGGTACTTACACAAATAGCATTCCACCTCTGGTTACCGAGGACGGTTTCTTTCGCGTGCGCTTCGTCAACCCCAAGGTTTGGGGTAGGTTTGACAAAGCATTTTAACAAACATGGTGGGCACAGAGCCGGTGAGCTTTCCAAACAATATATCTAGGTTTCACCCAAGCAGTCACAAATTCCCAGATGCTTAAACCACAGCCCAGATCAGCAGCTGGTCTGCTCACCTCTGCATCCGACTCAAAGCGGCAGCTCAGGTTCCCAGATCACGTTATGCTAAGTTTGTTGAGGCGAAACGTGATGCGATCATCAGCTACTCCTTGTAGAGATGACAGTTCCCCGTGAGGACCATATGGAAGAGGCACATGTGCGGAAGCAGTCCATGTAACAGGAAGGCGCACTGTGAGCCCATTGAAGTAGGGCTGCCCGCTAACTGTGCAAGGTCTACACTTGGGACTGCAAAAAGTAAAGCCATCAAATCCAACATGGAGGCTGCAGAGAGAACTTCCAGATGGCTTTGGATCAGGAGTGATCCACAGCCACTGTCTAATCAACTCTGGCTGGATCACCTGAGCAAAAGTGTATGATGAAGAAGGACCCAAAACATCCGATGCCCTCAGAAACATCACTGCGGATGTGTGCCAGTGACAAGGAAGTCATTTTTTAATCACTATGGAGTTTAATAAACACTTCTCCACACTATAGCAGCAAAAACTGATTACCATGAGCTTGACAAACTTAGTAGCTATTGCAGGGATATTGGTGTTTATAAAGTATGGGTTTCTCAGAACCGCATCCCAAAAGTAAGTAACAATAATGACTGCTGTTGCCTGTGGCAGAGATTGATGTGACTTTGTTACTTTTTGTAGGCACAAGTTGAAATGGAAGTGTAGAAATACCATTTTTAATAGGCTCATAATAGAAAATCTTACAAGAGTGATAAATGACCCGAGACCAGCTATTCTAAATGCAGAGCACATGTTGTAAAGGTGGAATAAGGAGGAATAGGTGTTCATTTGTGAAGGTCGCCCGCCTGAGAGCCACAATCCATTTGAGAATGAGATGAATGCACAATTCCTCGCCACAATCATGCCTATCCATTCTGCTGGATTTCACGGTGGCCCCTCCACACCGAGACCAGAAGGCACTTGCATTTCACACTTGGAGTTGTCACCATGGAAACGGCACAAAGACATCTGTTGGTGGATGTTGTACATAACTTTCTGTTCTGTGTCCAAATTAAGGGTGAGCATTGACACACTTCAAAAAATGAAAACACTGGATCCCCAAATAAATGGCTGCAAACACATGACACAAAAGATGACAAAAAAAACTCAATGTTCTATCATTTCTTAAGGGGGATGTCAGAACTGCCTGGATTATATCAACTTGGGCCTGTTCATGTGGCCTTGAGAGTCCTCAACTTATCCTGGGGTTTTTGTTGGTCTCTTACCTGATGGATGATCTCAGAAACTGGCAGCTGGTCTGCATATGAGTGCATCTCTTTTTGCAGCTCTCCATTCACAGCACTGAAAGACAACAAACACACACACACACACACACACACACACACACACACACACACCACACACACACACACACACACACAACACACACACACACACCACACACACACACACACACACACACACACACACACACACACACACACACACACACACACACACACACACACAAAACAGCCGTCTTTTAGCATTTATTTGAAGTAAGTAAATTGCACTTTGGAAACATCAAGCTTTTGTTGTGTGAGACACCATTACCCAGTGATGAAGAAAAGCTGTCGGGGAGAGGAACAGACTCCAGTGTCTCTGTTGGCAGTGTGTGTGTGTAGCAGAGGTGTGCGTGATTGACATATCGTTTCAGAGCCAAGTCAATGATATGCAGCGCAAATTGATGCAAATGAACCCTTTTTTTTTTCCTCTTAATGAATGAAAAAAAAAATCATCTTGAGGAACATTGACAGTCAAAATCCTCTTGTTCGTGGATGGAGCCATTTTATATCACTCCAGAACTCATAAGGACAAAACAAATGAAAAAGAAAAACATACAAAACACATTTCTCAAGTAAAACACCATCTAAAAATCTATCTCCGAGCAATCCACTCACCACCTTTTTATTTTAATGATTTTAGAAGTGTTAGTAGAACTCCAAGTTCCCAGGCCCCCTGTCCTATCCACAGTGCACTCAGCACTTCAGTTAGTTTTTCTAAAGACCATCATCAATGCAGCCATCCCTGAAAGTTAGAAGGAGTTGCAGGGTCAACTTCAATACTCACACAAGGTTGTTGTTAAATTTGTTGTACAAGTAAAAAAACTCAGATACAGCTAATGTTTGTTGTTAATGCTACACAGTGGCATCGGCTCTCCACAGCGTCTCATTCACACCCACGAGTGCTCTCTTCTTCTCTTGGATTTTCTTACACAAAAGAAATACAAGTGAAACTTTGACTGTGAAGTGTGCTCACTTTGAGTTTTGCTGTGTTGCACTAAATCACCTGAATCCAGAAAAACTAGAGAATTCTGCACAAGCGCGAGGAAAAAGCACAAATGAAAAAAGCTGAGTTATTTAATGTAGGGCAGCGAGAGAATTTAATTTGCTCAAAATCTGCACAGACACAGGAACTTAATGGACAGAAAATCCAACAAAAGGCTTCGAATAACAGTTAATCTGGATTGCAACAGGTTTCAAACTTGGAGCTCTTCCTCAGGCAGAAAATGTTCCTGAGTCAGTCTGTAACATGGTTATGATATACAGTCTCAGGTCTTATCTCGCACAGTAAGTACAAGGGTATTTTAGTCTGGCAGGTGGTAAGCTTGAGCTTTGTAACAGACTTTGATAAACATAAAACAAAAACATTAAAGAAAACAACGAAAGGAAACAAAAATCATTGGGTTGTGGAGGAAATCACATTGTAGCATTTGTTCTTGGGAGTTGTAGTTTTCTGCATCTGCCGCCAGAATGTAGCGACTAAAGAGCCATATGTTAGTGAGAGAAAGGTTAAAGATTTTACAGTGATTAGTTGTTGTAAGTGTTTACTGAATCTGCAGAGGCATCAT
Organism: Seriola aureovittata; assembly: GCF_021018895.1. NCBI lineage: Eukaryota > Metazoa > Chordata > Actinopteri > Carangiformes > Carangidae > Seriola > Seriola aureovittata. The sequence goes on from NC_079375.1 coordinate 7,244,121, forward strand.
TTCAGAAAAAAAAAACTACACATACACGCCATTGGACAACTTTGCTGTGTGTATCCCTGTAACCAAGGCCAGTGTAATGTCAGGACAAAACTCTGCTCAGTTTTAAGAGAAAAGATGGGCCTGTGCCGTTAGAAAAGCTGTCCCTTAACCACATTGTTCTTGGTAACCTTGTGGCAAGTGATGAATAGACATTAGCTAATGTGAGACAAGTTGTATTAAAACTGCTGTTATCCACAAAAAAAGAAAAAAAAAAACCTATTAAAACTCATCAATGAGCCACACTGTTACTTTTTGTTCTGTTTTTTGTTCACTGTAATGAAGGAACATGTCACCAGAGGCACCATTGTTTATTCCCTCATATACTGTCCTGTTGCTGTAAATACGCACTGATTTTACCGTTACGGTTTTAGTAACATTAGCTAAAGAATAAAAAAATATGTTCCATGTATATAATAGAAAATGAATCAGCCTTTTCCAGAAATGAAAGTACATGTTCGTGACCCATTCTTTTTTTTTTTTTAAAGATCCTCAGTAGGAATGAATGGCTTTAGGGAGAAGAGCAACAGACAGTCTGGGAGGTTGGACAGTATTGAGACTGACAAGACCTGGCTTTGGTCTTTTCATGGGATAGATTGACAAGAACAAAAATATCAAATAATGCCAGCCTTATCCCTTAAAGCTACAGTGGCAAGGTGTTTCTTATCAGCATAAATCACAAATGGGGTTTGAATATGAAAAGTACAATACAGAAATATGTCCAGCTCTGGCTGCCACCGACTGATTTACTTGACCACAGCATTACTTTCTTAAATCTTTCAGATGTTTACTTTTGTGTTCTTGTAGGTTTACCACTGAAGCATGCAACTGAACCAGCTTCATGAACTCTATCAGGGCTTCAACAAAAACACATAGGACAAACAAAAAAAAATGCATAAAAACAAGGAAACAAAACTGTCAAATGACATTATATCTCTCAGTTCAAACACTTCTCAAACCCGTTGCAACTGTGTCGATCCACCAACTTGCCACAATTGCCGTGGGCAGTTTTGAAATGCTTGTGTGCCTCCATGTATATCTTTTTTGAAAGACAGTTTGTCTCCAACATCACAGTCTGATACAGAGTCAGAGAGAAGAGTCTCAGCTAAAGGTCACAGTTGAGTGGAGGCTGTTTTTGGATAATCAAAGAAAGTTCAGGTCAGACAGTTGCTGACAAAGTGGGCCATATCCCCCAGTGAGCCACCATGGCTCTCCTCCAACCACTTGCTGAGTGAAGCAACCTGTTCTCCTTTTTCTTTTTTGTCCCTTTCTTCTCTCTAAGTTACTTTGTGCTCAACATTTGTTGCTCTCTTGCTCTTCCTTCTTTAACTTCCTGTCTTCATTCCTTTCTATTCAACTCCATTTCTCTGCCCCTCTCTCTTCCCAACACGAGTATGTGGTACGGCAGAAGTTGTTCTGACAGACAGGAACACAGACCGAAGAAAACAGGCCGGGCTGGCTGGCAGCGAGAACATCTCCTGCTGAGCCCCTCTATGGGCCCCCAGCTCTTTCTGCCACTAGAAACATGTCACCGAGGGCAACGATGGTTCACCGCTCCCGCCCCTTCACCCCCTTTCACTTAGCACAAGACATGAGGTCTAATTCAATTCAAACCACTTTCCACTTTATTTTCCATGAAGAGATTTTTTGGAGTGGATTTCTGAATCCACTTAGCTGATTCTAAATGTAACTGCACCTCCCCACCTCCAGCTCTGGTATCACTGCTGTCTCTAGCTGCCATCTTAAGGTCAAACAAATTTCCTTTTAACATCTGCTCTGCTAATGGCCAAAGCAGTTTTTGCAGACTATCCAGTGCTGCAGGTCACAAATTAGATTACATTTACTTTATGACTCAATGGGATGTGAACTCCGCTTTAATTTGGTACTTGTAATTATCCTGGGAGTGGTGTGACCCCCAAGAAGACGTGTTTTGGTCAACAACCACCTAACGCTGGAAGTACGTAACTGCACAATGTCATTACACTGTTAAGCCCATGTATAATGAAGAGGATAGAGGGGGGTCCTTAAAAATGTCCTCTCCATCAAGTGCAATCCACTTAATGGAAGAGCCTGTTCTGAGGAAAAATGGCCATTTAGAAATGGGTGAGAGGAGAAGAGAGAATAAGAGAGCGACCGAGGAGGGTGAGCCAGAGAATTAGTAAGAGACAGGCATGCACACACACATGTACCCATCTTCTCTAAATATCCTCCACCACTTGTCTGAGTGGCCAAATGAGCTGACAAAAGTGGATTAAAGCAGCACTATATTTAATAACAGAGGACATTTGTGGGAACACACAGAGCTCGCTACAACCCATTTTCAAGTCTTATGAAATGCTATTATTTAACTTTATGAGTGGCATCCAGACAGAGGTCTCATAAAAATCCTGTCTCTTTTTTTTGAGATGATCCAGATGTGCTGGTAAAGGGTGTCCTCAATAGTTTTCTTCTATAATATGTCAGACAATAGTGAAGAGTGACCATATTCATTCCTCAGAGGCTAATCTGATGTATTGTAATGTAACTGTTTCTTACATCTGACCATTAGTCTAAAACCCAATTATATTCAGTTTACTATCAAATCCTCACATTTACGAAGCTGTATGAAAAAGTATGAATTTTTTTCTTTGAAAAATGAATGAATGGATGATTATTAAATAAATTAGTTGCCAGTTAATTTTCTATCAATCTATCATTCCATTAATTGACTTAAACATTTCATCACTACCTTCAAGTGACTTTAATCCTGAGCACTCCTGTGATGTTTCACTCCATGTTTCACTACAGCCCCAATTACCTTTATTACTCGGCACACTTATTGATCTTTCCTATTCTTTAAATCCAGAGAGACCGATTTGTATTTTTAAAAAAAGCACCTCTTCGTTTCTGTGCATAAAGCTGGATTTTCTGTTGCTGAAATTCATCAGCTCATCGCACAATTTCAGTTTTGTATGACTACTAAAAAGTAAATTTCATTTTCGACCCATTTTTTCGCGACTGATCTGTCATTGTACAGCCTATCTGCTGTTACTATGTATAATATTATACACTATCAACACTTTTACCTTACAATCACCAGTTCTTGCATTCAGAAAGAGCCTTTGAGTAGTGTGCAACTGTCTGTGCAAATAATCCAATTTACGGGTAAATGACTTAATAATGCTAATATTAATGAAAACATTAAACTACATTATTTGATAAGCCCAGTGGTGATGAAGGTCATGATTTTCTCAAAGAATATTCTTGTGTACAATGTCTTGCAATTTGCCCAGGGCAAAAATTCTGGCCTATGAGAAGCACAACAAATCCCTCATTACCCCCTGTCATATTAATCTTGTCTGAATGGGGCTAAAGAAACACTAATTATTAGACTACCTAATATGTTTGAACTTTCACAACAGTGTTTTTTTAATCAGGAGTAGAGAGATGCTACTATTGCTTCGGTGCATCACTAAACTTTAACTCCATTAAACATCAAATGAATCAGGGGATTGCTGCTTTCTTACATCAGAATTGGAGATAAAACGTCTCTCTAGGACTGAATTGGGGCAACAGCCAGCTCAATAACACTGGTGCTGTGTTTCTGTGTTGCATGGGGGATCAGCAAACCGAATGTGTTGGCCTTAATCAATAATAAAGTGATAGGGGAAGTTGTGTGCAATGACTAACTAGCCTAAGGCCAAAACAGCCGATGACTAAATTTGGTATGGCAATTGCCTCTAATTACTAATTAGCAGTCAACCGCATTAGATTCTTTGACTATAATACCTCCCAGTGGTTCAATTAAAGCCCAGCTTAATGAAATTAACAGGAGTGGGGGGAGGGTAATCGTGAATAAAGTTTTAATTTCTCCCACATCTGTTTGTAGAGCACCTAAATCTATTCGTTACCCACAGCTTAATGAGCCAATATAAGGAGGACTGTTTGCATTTTAGTGCATTAGCTGTGTGTTTCCAAAAACTCCTGGTTATGGGATTAGTGCAACTGTCTGAGAGAGCAAACAATATGTCACAAGGCACAGTGAACGCTGAGCAGGTGATGTTAAAGAGTTTGATACTACAGCCATCTTGTGGTCGAGGCCATGTATCACAACAAGAGGTAATTCGGATGCATGTAGTCCTGCTGATCACAAGGTAGCGCCAGAGATAATCAATCACAAAAACTGCTGCTCTCTCAGTGGCACTTAAGAAGAGTGACTGATTTGTAGCCTGAAGAGCCTGTAGCCTTGTCTTTATGTGACAGTGTTGTGAAGTAAAGCTTTATTAACATCAGTAAATACTATCTGAATGAACTGTACTATTACGTCAAACACAGATGTCACCTACAAGGTAGTCATAGCGACATCCTCAATGTGGTTTACTCTCCCGGTAACGGGCCACTCAAAACATCATTAGTAGAAAAATCAATATGACTAATGAGAGATGTTCTAAACAGAAATCGAAGCCTAGTTAGTTTGGAACCAAACATAGAACAAATGTGGCCCACAGCACTTCAATTAAAACAAAAGGAGGACGACCTCAATTAAGGCTTTTACATCCAGGCTGCCCCTAATCCACCTAGAAAAAAAAATCACTTCCCTCTAGAGCTAAATCTACAAAAGCTCTTTGCCAAGCTTATTATTTGCACTTAAAAATGATTAAAGCAAGGGGAAATCCAGTACGCAATTTCCACATTTCAAAAGGAAGGTTTTTGACTCTTGAGATTCAAATGTAGAAACTTTTTGTCAAGCCTTGTTGAGGGTGGCAGATTGTTACAGATGCCTGTCCCTGCCAAGTCAAGGTTTCTTAGGGTTAGTGTTCTAAACAGAGCTTGACAACTCTGCTCAAACGGTATGTCGAGATCACATTGCTATTTAACAGATCTGGCCTTCCATCAGAGGCTACTACTCATATTTTAATTATGAAGTGGTGGGTGAAAACATTCTACTAATGACAACAAATAAATTAATTCATCTTACTTCTCTTCCAATTGCTCGATGGGATTAGTCAGGTTGATAGTCTCCATGGTGATCTCCACTTTGCGGACGCTACCAAAGAAATCTGTGATGAGGACACTTCCTGGGTCCCTCAGGAACAGGTCGGTACGGTGGCCCGGAGTGGACACGCATTGACTCTTGGGACACACTTTGAACTGGGAAAGCAGAGAAACCACAAATGGTGCATTAGGAATACACAGCTTATTGCAACAGATAGTGTGAACACAAAAAACTACGCAAAAGTTAGGGGCTCCAACAAAAACAATTATATGTTTTTATTTGTAATTATATACAAATATTAATACTGTAGATATCTACTAATGCTGCTTTGAGGAGGTTAAGCTAAAAGGTCAGAGTAGGTCTCTTTTAATACTCAGACAATAGTAAATAGTTTGTCATCTCCTTTTAATACCACTAATAGTGAGTTGCAACCTGTAGCCAGCTGCTTCAAGTCAGAACTGCAGTGGGAGGTGTTAAAATACGTGACAATGAGTGGAGAAGATTAGAGGCATAAAGCCTGACATTTGTGCATATCATCATCATTTACAAATCTTTTGGTGCCTGGCATGTAACCACTTGTGGATTAATCCTCTTAAGTGTGTGATTCATCAGTGTGTTGTCCGACTGGGTTCTTCATTTGAACAGAGAAATAAAATCATTAAACCGAGGTGAACATTATCTCTATCGGCCAAACAGACTTGAAAAACACACAATTGCTAAAGGATTTTGTAGGGAAGGTGGAGGCAATCTGAGTATCATCAAAGGGGTGAGCCTTTGCAGCCCAGATTAAAAAAAGAAAAACTTGGTGGGCTTGTCAGAGAAATCCATAGCATTGATCCTTAAATCTACCAACTAGCACAGGAACAAAGAGAGCATCTTCAAAAACAGGAAAATTAAAAAAAGAATACTAATTGATTGAAGCTGAACTGCGTCCCTGAGTAAGGATTTGAGGTGTTCTGATTGTAACTCCAGGTGAGGTAAGGTGGGGTAGGTGGTGGGGATGATGAGTGGTCCCTGGGGCCAGTGGATCTCTGCAGGAGTGTAAAAGATGAAAAGGGAGGTGCTGCTGAGATTGAGGCATGGCCTGGAGCAGCATGCACTCACCATCTCCGCCATTATGTGTTAAAGGCCAACAACCTTAACACAGTATCAGACATTCTGTTTTAAGTGCAGAGTCCTGTGTGACTTTCATCTGGCTCCTTTAGGATGAGAAACCTTATAATGCGAGACAGACAAGAAGGGCAGAGCAGGACAGACACTGTCTCACTGTGGTAGAGGTAAAAAAAAAAAGTCTCCCTTCCACAGTCCTGCATTAATAATTGCTGTACTCTATTGCTGCAACTAATGAGTATTCTATAATGATTTTTTTTCTCCTGATTAATCAAATGATTGTTTAATCTGTAAAATGTCAAAATTTAGAAATAATACAGTTTCTTAAAGCCAAAGCGATGTATTATAACATTTCATTTACCATGACATAAAACAGAAATGCAGCACCTGTGAAATTTGGTATTTTGCTTAATAAATGATTCAGTCAATTATATTTGATTATCAAAACTGTTGTCAATTAAGTTTCAGTCAAAGATTAGTGCATGTGATCCAATTATAACGATTTATTGAGCACAAATACAAAACATTTATTTTCTTTGTTTACATCATTAATATAACTTGGATATCTTTGGTTTTGGACTGTTGGTTAAACAAAAATTAAAAAGGTGTCATCTTGGGCTCTGGGGAACTAAATAATGACTAACTGATAATGAGAATGAACGTCAGCTGCAGCTTTATGGTACACATGAACTCTCTGATGACGCTAGGTAAAAGAAAAGGAACACAAGCACACACATCCTCACCAGGTCATTCATGTTGGTTTTGCTCGCAGGATGGATGTCCTCCAGGAACTCCAGCAGGTAGAAGGTGTAACGGTCCATCAAATGGACTCCGATGGCCAAATCTGGCTGGTGCTAGAAAGAGATGGGTTTAAAAAAAAAAAAGACTTGAGAATAAGAATATTAAATATCCAACAGCATATTGTCAGCACAGGTGCGTTGATGGCATTTTTAGTTTTGTTTCAAAACTCATGACAAGGAAAACAGTTATGTGCCTCAACCACAAATACTTCATTAAAGCTTCTGAACAAACACAGTTATTCCAAATATTGTTTTTACTGTATATAAGGAATTACGTCAGTGACAGGTTGCCATAATGAGTAACGGCCATCACATTAAAGCACAGAGTGGTCTTATCTTTTAATGCTCTCTAGAACAGTGCTTTTATATTCATTTACAGTCATGCTTCTGGCCACCTGGAAAATCTAAGTCCAATATTCACTCTCTACCAACTCCTGGGGGAAATATGTGGCTCTCTAGCTGCTAATTGCTCCACTATGTTCACCAGCTAGTCACCAAAACTGTCTGCCGTTTGGTGCTGAGCAGGCAGTGTACAGTGAGCTTTTTTTGCTCACGCAGTGAGAGCAGCGAAGCTGAGCCAAAACAGCAACGTTGTGAGCCGGACAGCTAAACAGTGAGCCGAGACTCGTTCTGTGTAAAGGCTCTGTAAAGTCAAGGGGAGCTGCAGATTCAGGTGATAATTCTCTGTAGGTCTGGTTCATCAATACTAGCAACCCTTGCCACACGTTTGATACATTGTTATATAAAAAAAAAAAAAAAAAAGAGTTGAAAGAAGACGCAATTATTTGTCTTTAAAATGACCCAGCTGAAGCAAATTTAAACTTATTCCAAAAGATTGTATATAAAGTACCAAAGAATTGTTAGTGAACAAAATAAATGAAGTTCGAAATCACTCCCTCATTCACTAATGGAAACATAATATACAATCAATTGTGAGCAGTGAATTGAGATTTCGCACATGTCGCATTACATTACTCGTTTCATTCTAGTGTCGAATTTTTGAAGGCACTATGTAATGAATACCTTTACAAACAATCCATAATTCAGACACTCAGAAAGACCAAGGGTAATTGTGGTGAACTATAGTAAATGAGGAGTGACTTATAAACGTATTTATGAATGTATTTATGAAACATGTTCATGTAGAAACTGAACAATATAACTCACTATTCATTTGACCCTTTGCTGTTGTTGTTATTGTGCTAAAAGACTTATAAAGGTTAAGGCTCCACGTCCTCACCAGTTGACGATTCAAGTGGAAGACATGGAAGTGAAAGAGCAGCACTGTCTTGTGTCGCAGTGTAGATTTCGTCCTAGTATTAATAGAATAATAAGGACGATCACACTGCTATGATCGTAATAATAAACCTGGCACTTCATCTTTGGAGAGGGTAAGTTTGTCTTACAGAGTGAATCACTCAAGCTTGGTCTTCAGCTGCAGTGTGCTATCAAACCTCACAGCTTATTAGAAAACCTGACAAACTGATTGATGATTTTTCATTTATCTCGTCCTCATGAGGGCAGGTAACTCACCGACAGGGAGTCTTCTCCAACTTGACTGCTGGCCAGAGCCATGAGGTTCGGAGAGTAGAACCTCTCATACATGGAGGCACCCTGACAGGTGTCAATGATGAAGAGCAGCTCATTGTACCTGGAGACACACAGACACAGACACAGACACAGACAGGATTATGTACATTCTCAAACAAAACAGATGAGAGAATCCACAGCTGGCATAATATTCAGCCATTTGTTTGAATAAACTCCAGTGTCACACAAACCCTCTCAACATCTTTCATGCTGCAGTTGCCATGGTGACCAAGAAAAACCAACAGCTCCATTCAGCTCCTCTTACACACCCACACACACCCACACATAGTTTCACCCCCCCACCCCCACCCCACTCTTCCTCCCTTTCTTCCTCTATTAAAGAGAAATTTCCCCTGCTTCAGACAAACATGATGAGATTTTTATATCCAGTCGACTGAAACAACATGGTTTGGGGACAATGAGGTGAGGTGGCAAAGTCTCTATAGTGGCTCTAATTTGGCGGTTCAAGCCCGCAATTATCGCATCAGCATCAAAGCTGGCGTCACTAAGCTTTTATCCAGCAGCCTGGGGCCCAGATTCTATTGATAGGTTTGAAGGACAATATAGGTGCGGGAAGCTGAGAATCTGCTTTAGTTCATTTAGTGTCTAGCAATTCAAAACACTGCACCTTGAACAGTAACACAATTCCATTTATGAAAAGAGACAGTTCCACCTTCATAGGAGGTTGTGTTATTATATGTATAATAGTAATTCCCTTACAGTTTCAGGGATATATGATGTGTTGCATCTGTGGAACTGACTCAAATTCAACACCGTTTCAACAGCAAACACTGACGGTATTTTGTTCAATACAGTATTTATATAAAGCTGTTATAATCACTATTTTTACATGAACAATGGATTTAATTAACGTCTGATTCAAAAAGGGTTCCCTCGTAGTGATGAGCCCACAGACATTTCCCCTCAGCTCTGCGGAGCCTTTCAGCACGGTAATATTTTACAGCCTGTTTCTTAATTGTTTTGGTTCACCCACACCACCGTCATCGGCTTCGTTTCCAGCCACATTGTTCATGTATAACACTTTTTGTTATTAACAACATAATTGCACTGTAAACGCCATTCAAGACCAGTGAATCAGGTCCCCCTTTGGCATCACTTTTAGGTGTGGTTACGTGCATCAGAGCACACCTCTGCTCAGATCCAACCATACTCCTGCTTCTGGGTGTTTAGAGACACAAACCACTTTCCAGCAGAGATGACAGTGGACCAACATTTTTCAGTCTGGTGATAAGTTGCTCTTAAACAGCTCTGCATATAGAATATACAGTTTGCACTCACTCACCAGGCAGTACAATGGAACCTATAGACACTGGCTTTAAAGCAAAAGTTAACACCATCCTTAAAAACCTGGTTTCACTGGCCTCCTCTGGTTTAAAGTTTAATGTCTGATGCACCTCTGACCACATTCGACAGCGATACTGAACTGTGTGTCACTGTGTACTGATCTCCCCACAGCAACAAGAAGAGAATTTCAAACACTTTCTCCTTGAAAAAAAATCCACATTTTTGCAGCAAAGCACAGCTGCAGCCAAGTGCTGTAAATGAGAGAATCAACAAACACTGTGCACTTGCACAGCGAGTGGAGCATGAGCAAAGAGCAGCTACTAGCATTGAACAGCTAACTGGCCCTGGTGGGAAAGAAAGACCAAGTCAAGTGGACTTTCAATAGTAAGAGACACAATAGGGGATGTTATTTTGTGAAGCCTTTTTCTTTTAAATCATTTATGTTTCTTGCCAGTTTATTTACCTTCTTTTCTGCCACATCTGCTCAAAAGCATCAGCCAGTTCCACATTACTAATCTCCTCAGAGTCCTGGAACTTCAGGAAACCATTCCCGCCATGGCCTGTTAAACAAACACATATTATTAATAATTCATTAATCTCTGATTCATAATTCAAAAATATCCTATGGACTGCAAAATAACAAGAAACATGAAAAGGGCTGGCAGCCGTGTGCACTGAAGATGAAGATGATTAAGAAAACGGACTCTTTCAACTAAATATATAAAATATATATTACAAGAGTGAGGAGACACATGTGACTTTCTCAAAGACACTACAATATGAAGTACTGAGCATGAATACGTGGTAAATAATTGTCACTCTTTCAGGTCATCAATTTACAGCTTCTTCATTGCGGTCACCTTTAAAAAAAAGAATTTGTAGATAAAAAAAAAAACCTTTGTCCTTTGACATTTCAATTGTGGTGAAACATAAAGTCCATCTCAAAACATTATAATAGTGTTTATTTCCTTATTTCACCTTCTGGACCAATATAATTGTTTTGTGGATATTTCCATACAGGACTAACCAAACAGACATGAAGTCACATTGAGACATGATTTAACGAATGCAGCTACAAGAAGCAGAATACTCCATCAACAGCTTAGTAGCCTGATATGAAGTGTAGTTCTACGCAAGTTTACATCTGTCAGCACTTCTTTTCAACTAGGAAACTCTTGTTCTTACTATGTAGAGTTTCCTGCAGTGTTTTATAGAGGAGGTGGGTAACTTGACCTGAAACAAAGACCACCTTGGCTATCATGATAAAAGGTAGATAACTGTAATTTTACAAACCCATTAACCTTTAGGGGAAACGAGCAGAAGCGCCATTTCCCTCAACTGCCATAAATTTAATGAGAGTGACTATTGTTGAGGTCATACTCTACAAACTACAATGAAGACAAGACAAGATCTGAATGATTTGCTACCTTCGGAAAAATTATTTCCTGGTGGAAACCTTGCTATGATCTTGCTCTCTTCACCTTCACATATAAAAGAAAGCCATAAGGATTGTGTTTGCTTCCCTTTTCTGCAGATTGTTGAGAGGTGTAGGCAACGTGCCTTCACAGAAAATGAATCATAATGCTCCAATCATAAAATAGCTCCTAGCACCGAATATTACACACTCATTAAAATCAAGGGGAGTATCTGCCGGTGGATTTGTCCTTTAATTACCTGTCAAGTATATGAGGATGTTGCTGCGGTCATCAGAGAGGAGGCGTTTGGAGCGTGGAGTGCTGGGTGGAAGCCTTCCTGTCAAAACCCGCAAGAAGTTCTCCACGGTTACCTGTAACACAGGCACAATACAAAACTCTGATGATTTTCATAACCTAGTGATAAATGATTATTCAGGACTCTGGATTTAATAAAACAGCGAGGAGACTGTGACTGTCAAAAAGACAATATCATTATACTTTTCATCTGCATCAGTAGAGTCAGTCTAAGGTAACAGACAAATATTTTTGCCCTACTCCACTTAGCTTTTAATTAAACGGAAAATTGATTAACCGTTGTATTATTTCCTTCTTGCTCTCCTCTTCATCCTTATCAGTTTTTCTTGTGAATGATTACCATTAGACAGCAAACAGCGGAGTTTATTCGTTTTTAAATAACCAGCACAAAGCAGAGTAAATAATCAAAAACAAACTGTGACCGAGAATGGAAAAGCCGGCATGGCTCTGCCTTGGTCCATAACAAACAAAACACTTGGGTGCTCCTCTATCAAGGACTGAAATGACATCAAGTCATTTCCTGGTCAACAGACAGAGCAAACACTGGACAAACAGTGTGGACTATAACACATCCAATTCCCTGCTACACTTGTATATAATAGCTATCGATGTAAGTTGTGTTATATATTACTAAGTTTTTATAAAGAAGGTGGATAACTATACGGGACACCTCCCTCCACTAGTGTTGTGTAGTTGGCAAGCTATGAAAGTTACACATTTCAGATTTTAACTAACACTGGTCCACACTCCTTTACAAACTTGTTTCACACCAAATTCAGACACGTATACAAAGTTGAAAAAGAAGACATGCTGCTTCAACTCTTGCAAATGGGGTAAGAATTTATTAAGTTTCCAATTTATGTCAACTGGTTCTGATCATTTATGTCAATTATTTTTCAGGCTTCAAGAGTGATTATTCCTTTAGACAGAAGAAAAGGCTCTGAAAAGTAGTAGGTAGTTAAAGTAGTTTAAAGTTTTAATGTGTTAAGTTTTTAAATTCAAACAGATTTGAGTAGGACTGACTGATTTGCAGTTCTACATAATACAGAGTGTAATGAGAACCAACCTCGTATCCTCTGTAGTCCACCTCCACATCGTCACCATACACATTCAGCTCCATGTTCTTGTGGCTAAACACTGTGGCAGGTTTGGGGTTTCTGTGGTTGCATGCCATATCATCAGCCAGCATCAGAACTATGTGGCTGGAGAAAGAGAAAATGACAAAGGTGATTTAAAGTTATTAAATAATAAAATGGGTGGATGATATATAGGTACACATCATTAGTCTGACAATAAAACATTACATTACATTTATTTTGGCAGATGCTTGCTGTCCAAAAAAAAATAAAAAATGTGTTTCACATAAAACAAACAGTGTGTTCACAGAACTGTTAACTACAGTGCATTCAGAAATTGTTCAGACCCCTTCGATTTGTGCAAACTAAGCACCTTATAAATACAAACTATTCAATACCTGTCTGTACTTTAGATTATTATCACCACCCAAAATCTAAAACTGACACAGTGTATGTGACACACTAAGAAAAGCAGTTTTACCACAGTTACCTGTCAGGGATGCCCAGCCTCTTAACACTTCTATACACAGACAGAGTATTGGCCACATGACGGTAGTTGAACCAGAATCTGGATGTGCACACCTGAGTATCAAACATGGAGGACGCAAAAGAGAGAGATGCCAGTTAATTAGCTACAAACAAGACTTTGCTGCTGCCTTTTTAATGCCAAACAAATCAATCAGCATGTCCCCTAGCAAAGATGTAGCATCAATTCATACTCACCAGAACAGCCCAGTTGTTAGTATGACCACTGCTAAAGAACTGCCCCGCGTTGTCCTGAGAAACAAGTGAAAGAACATAAATACATTTACATGTGTTATATGGTCATTTGAATAAGCTACCAGGCGTATCACCAAAACAGCAGTTAACTTGCTAGCACAGAAGGCTAACATGGAAACGGCATTTCAGGTAAAACTCAACGTGCAACACACAAATAGGCGGGATATTGGCGCCACATGCAAAAAATATGCACTCACCTCGATGTTGAGGCTTTCCGCTAACAGGTATGTGGAAAATAAGCTTAAGAAATTAAGTATTTTCATTGTGCAGCAGTGTTAGCAGTGTGCATCTAGGAAGTGAAAATCGGTGGCTCCGCCCAGTATGTACTTCCGGTAGAAGACATTTCAAAATAAAAGTTTCGGCGTGGAAAAGGTCGGTGGGGGAAAACATTTTTTTTTTTTGACAGGTAGAAAAAAGGACTTGTCAGGGTATCACGTAGCTGCTCCTTCGTCATACGCCAAGACATTTTATGGCCGAGCCTGGAAATCATCACTATTAAAAGATGTCACTGACATATAGGCATACTGTCAATCATGAAACACTGTAAGTTTGTCCCTTTTGTGATGATTTATTTATTATTTCAGAATAAAATTGCTCGGTAGAATATTTACTTTTTCTCTGCTCTAGTACATGGTCATAGGCTTGCTCAAACCTTGTGCAAGAGAGTAGTAAAAAGAAATTATGGATACACAAAGAGTATGCAAAACACAAATACACCTACATAGATATATGCTATAGTTTCAAGTGAAAGAAAAACAAATACATAAACAAGCAAAACTTTTTTAAGTACCTAATTATTATACCAACGTAGATCATTTACCCCTTTGTACCTGTATAAGTATGCACATGTAATGATATACATTTCTAATTACATTTCTAAAAGGCATATCTTCACCACCATTGCTCTGAATTCTGAATTTACACAAATGCCCACTGAAAACAAAAACTATATTTTGTTTTCTAAAATTTCTTTTTTTTTTCTGGGAAAACGTGTGAAAATATTAAGTATTTCTAATGCAATATTGGTGGCTCAGTGCTGATAAGACTTCTGAGACTGAGCAGTAGCAGATTCATGTGGTTCTCAGATGTTGCTGCCTGTGTATGAGAGACATGGCATGGAGAGTATTCCTCTGGGAGTGAACAAAATCAGGAGAATGAAGACTATAATTAATGTCAGTACTGCAGATATAGAATACTGTAGATGCATTCACTGGGATATCACAGGACAATTATGGATTTAGTTCAGCATGTTATTTGATTTTAACAGACTGTAGCAAATGTGTTTATATCACTGCAAGGCCACAAAACAGTCCTCTAAAGAGTCATGTCTCCCTCTTTTGTTTCAAGTCATCAATTTGGCAATATTTTTTCTTTGTGACTGCCAGTACAAAGACAGATAATGGCCTGTATGTTTCATTGCGGTATTACAACAGACTTGTGTGATTTTGCATCGTGTGGCAATTAATTAATGTTTATGTATGATACTTCAGTGGTTGCAGTAAACAGCTGACCACATGGTAATTAAGCAAATCATCATTTGGTCAGATATACACATTCAAATGTGTATATCACACATAATACACATTCAAATGCCCTGTCCAGCCAAATGGTATGGGCCTTAGTAATGAGAAGTGACATGGATATCACAGGCAGCAGTTGTCAAAATGCATGTCATGTTAAAACTGAAGTAGCCTAAGTGTCTGGGATCCCTGTAGTAAGGTGAAGCCATGAAAAAAACATATCCTTCATGCAATTCTAATGTAACACTACAGCACGGCAAGCAGACGGTCTGCTGGAAAAGCAGCATCCAAATCTGTTTTGACACACAGCAGGGCGCCTTTCCAGGTCTGCCATTCACTTTAATCCCGCGAACGTCTCCTGTACTTCTGCTGCTTTTCTGACCCACAGCATCACTCTCTTTGCCTGCAGAGCTCATTACAGTAATGTCCTCCTCCAAATGCATCACATTAGAAAAATGAAAAAGCCAAGCATGGAGCTCCAACGAAACAGTTCTAAGTTGCATAAATCTAATCGTTATTCCATTTCCAATCCATGAATTAGCATTTTACTGTCCTCAGATGTGACTGATCTTGGTCATGCATGACGTGTTATTCAGATAGAATGGTCCTGCTAACACACTCATGTCGCTGAACTAATCTAATGTTGTTCTGTGATATAACAAGGAGACTCAAAGTCAGCGTTCCAGTTGTCAAGAGGATTAGTGGCCTATAAGGATCAAATCCTATGGGACAAACCAGGAAATCAAACTGGCCTAGGGTTAGGTTAAGGGTTATTCCTGGGTTGCCTAAGAAAGCCTTGATTGTGTGACCAGTGGAATTTACCTTTTGCTGATCTGTTTGTTTCTATGTATAACCCAAAGTAAAGACATTGTTATGCAAGTTGAGAGCCTGACCTGTTAAAAACATTATGCACTATACAGCCTGTAAGACATTTCATCAAGTACTTTTGAGGCACTTTGGTTGTGACGATGAGGCGATAATAAAGTGATTTAGGTCACATTGGTTTTAGTCAAAGATAAAACTTTAGTCTGAACTTTTTTTTGTCAACAACAGCTTGACAAAAAAGAGGAATGAAATACACTGAAGAAGTTTATGATAGATGGACCTTGTGTTGATATTTTTTCATCAATTGTCAGAGAGGGTGAGGTGCAACTTTGTTGTTTTCTGATAGTGAAAAGCCAAAATTAAATAACTTTCTAAGCACCTACAGGAAGAGCAAGTTAACTTATGTTTATCACTGAAGGGGTGGAAGTATTCACACCATTTACTAAGTACAGTACTAGCAAAACTACAAAAAAAAGAAAGAAATACTCCATTACAAGTAAAACTACTGAATTAAAATTTTATTTAGTACCAGTACAGAAGCATTAGCAACAAAATACTTAAAATACCAGTAGCGACAATACTAGTAATGAAGAATGATTCCTAAAGTGTCAGATTATGGTAGAGTAGAGGAATAAAGTAGCATTAAATGAAATCACTCAAGTACAGTAAAAGTTCAGTGCTTAAGTTAAAGTACTTGGTTACTTTCCACCACTGTTTCACTATAGCGCACCTCATGACCGTTTCACAACCGGTCTCCATGCTGACGGTGAAAAACAACTCGCAGAGGCTGTGCGTGCGTATTTGGCACACACAGCGCGCAACCTCTGTGCCAACGTCGAGGCGCGCGCCCACACGCACACGCACACGTGCGCGCGCACACACACACACACACACACACACACACACACACACACTGTGCGTGGTGGAGGCAGAGCGCTGCAGGAGGGAGGACGGACGAGCCACGCATCCGCATCACCGAGGAGGGTGGCGCGGTGGCACTGCCTGCAGGAATCCAGTTGTAAAGTCCACACACGAGGCAAAAATGCGCTGAGGGGAAATCTGTCTGGAGCTCGGTTGTTAACCAAAAATTACCTCACGGCACTGAGACATCAGAAGAGGGAGAGAGGGAGAGACGGACAAAGAGAGAGAGAGAGAGAGAGAGAGAGAGAGAGAGAGAGAGAGAGAGAGAGAGAGAGAGAGAGAAAGAGAAAGAGAGAGAGAGGGGAAAACGAAATCCGACTGGAGATGAATACCAACGATGCCAAGGAGTATCTCGCACGCCGGGAGATACCTCAACTATTTGAGGTGAGAGATGGTGTGCTGTGCGCTTTGTGGGTTGAGTTGACCGGACTACAGTACGTGCAGATTTGACCGTGTGTGTGTGTTTTACATCGATGCATCGCAGAATGTTGCAGAACGCATGTCAGTACAGGGAAAATATAATTTTGTGATATGAATTACATCTCCTCTACTCGAGTCTGTCCGAAAGCATATTTCTAGATTAAATAGTAGTTCAAATAAGAAGGTGAAACCCTGGGGATTCATAATTCTTACAAAGTGCTCCCTAAAATTGTTTTTATAGTGCTATATAATCCTAATTAGAGTCAGTGTAAGGGTAATTAAACCAGGCAGACCTTCCTTTGCTCCTGCGTAATTCGCTTTTAATTGAGATGCTCACAGCGGGAAACATTCTTTTATCATGAAAAATGAAAATTAGTCTAAGTACCGTGACAGAGTGGCTACAAAAAAGAATATTAAAAGTTCATAATACATTTTAGAAGTATTAGGGAAAAAATGATAAAACATGATAATTTGACTCTTAACTCAAAATATAATGATGTATTTGTGAAGACATGAAGGTATCCAGTAGCCTGAGAGGTTGTCTAGAAATTAATTCTCCTCTAAACACTTCATTAATAGTTATAGGAATATTATACTATCAAAGTTAATGCTATGAACAGACACAGTGTGAGGACTTACAGGAATATAATAATCAAATATAATATTCATTTTCCTGAGGGGATAGTAAATTGGCTCATGCACTTAATTAGACCAAGTTCTAGACCAAGTGCAGTGCAGCTAATGTATGCAAGCAATCACTGCTTGTTTATTTACAGTCAGTCGAAATTACATTGATCGGTGAAGTGACACATAATCATCATAACTGCAGTATCATTTTACTGCTCACAATTGCTGCTCACAGAAAAGCGTATTCACTATCGATCAGCTCATTAAGCACCTCACATTGTTTTCGGCTGGGAGAGGCTTTTTGTTTTCATGCTGCTGGCGGTGGAGGCTGTTTGTGAGGAGGGTGGAGATGAAGTCCCAGAGGAAGGTATTGTTTTTAAAACATTCAGGGTCAAGGGGACAAATGTCACGCAAACACACACTTGACTTGTCTTTTGGCACGGAGCGCGTTCTCACATCCATCACAGCCACTTGGCTTTTCCTCCTCCACGAAAAAATAACAGGTCGTCAGAGTTCTGTGTTTATTTGGCCGGGCTGAGTCCAATTTCACGGGCATCTGACAAAGTGAGATGTTTTGTTCCCCCTGGTGGAGCCAAGGCAAGGCAACGAGATCTGCACTTCAGAACTTCGCCTCATTCAGGCGGGCTGTTCTCCTGCCGCCACTCTGTCACAGCACAACACATCATTACAGAGACCTCCTCCTGCTCGCACTCATTCTCCCTCTGTATCTCATCACGTCCACCTCCACTGTTTTCTCCAGAGCCTGCTGACAGGTTTGATGTACTACCGGCCCGATGACCCCATCGACTACTTGGAGGGATGTCTGAAGAAAGTCAGGGAGCTCGGAGGACCGGACAAGGTGCGTTGGGATACCTTCGTGGGGCAGGAGAAGAAGTCCCTTCCCCCTCTCAACGGGGGCCAATCACGCAGGTCCCTCTTCAGAAATGGTGAGCAGTGAGTACAGTATAGCAAAACACATCAGAGCTGAAAGAAATTTCATCAGCAACAATTTTAATAACCGATTAATCGTTTAAGTTTTGTTTCAAGCTAAAAAGAATCCAAACTTAACTAGTTCCAGTCTCTTAAATGTGAAGATTTCCTGCTTTAGTTTGACAGTAAATTTATATATATATATATATATAAATTCTGTAACTGTTACAGATAAAACAGGACATCCTATCAGATTTATTTTTACTCTTTTCTGACATTTTACAGACTAAATGACAAGGTTTTCTTCAGATTACAGGTAATAATCTTTAGTTGCAGCCATAAAACAGAGCCAATCCAACACCTGCACTCTGTTTCATCCCATTATGTTTATGGCAGAACTTCTGTAACTGTGGGCAAAGAAAAGGTTAAAAAAAAAACATATATATATATATATATATACATATGTTTTTGGTGATCTGCTTCTTTCTAAGAATGCTGGCAGCAGTTTAACTTCTTCTGTCACACAATCAGGAGCACACTCACTCAGTGTTTGAACAGGAAGGGGTGTTAACATTTGCCCTAGAACCTCATGAGCCTAATTGTAGCTACACTGTTTAAACGGTTGCACTACTCTAGAGGAGTTTTAGAGCGAGATGAGAAAGGAGGCTTTTTTTCTCCTGATACGTACAGTGAGAAGTGCAGCTGTGTGTATCACCTCTCTCAGATTTATTTAGTTTCCTAAACAGTGCCAGAAGCATCTGTTGGGACACCAGAGCACCAAAAGGGAGCCCCCCTGCTGCCTCCAAACCACTGACATGCAAAACTTGGTTTGAATTTGCAAAGCTAAGTTCTCAACTACATCTCTTGATTACTATTGACGTTTCCCCATATGCCTTGTTTTGTTACACCTGTTTTAAATTCGGACATTCACTTCTTTGTTTGGTGACGCGAGTGAAGCAGGGCAGCAGTGTACACATCTACTGACCGTGAGAATGAAACTGAACAGAGTTATGCATGTGCGAGTGAAATTTGGCAGATCACTCACACCATGCAAATGCACAGATATGTAGAGTCAATATTTATAAAACAGAAGCCTCCACAGTCATAAAAATGACTCAAGCTGCATTTGGGACAGAATCCTGCGGTTAGAAATTCAGATTTGTGTTGCTTCTTGTAATAATGTGGTAAAGACGCCTGTAAACTTTGCCAGCTGCAGAGTTTAGGTGCTGAACTGCAGCCTAATTGGGGTTAGAGATTTCCCTGTGCTGTGATTCTCGTCTGGACTGATAGCTGAAGCTCAGATCTTTCATATTTTAAATTGTTTGCTGGAAGGAAATGCTGCTCTAACTTCCTAAATGTGTTTTTCTGTTGGCTTGATTGTTTTGTTTAGAAATGTCAGTAGGGCAAAAGTAAGCCCTTATATTCTGGCAGCTGTTGCAGCATTAGCTGTAATGTGCAACCTTCTGAGTATTTTTCCAAATCGGTTTCATCTTAACAAGACCAATGTTTTGTTTTTTGTTCAGTTCTCTTCAGATTCAACGAAACTTCCATTTCCAATCTATGGTGCATTTATTGTCATTGCTAAAATTGTCTGATCAATACCATTCTCAGCGCTGTAATTTATAATGGAGCGTAAAGAGATAATATTGCTGCTACATGTAAATCATAGCAGTTCTGTTCCCTTGGAATAGCATGCAATGATGACTTCTATCTTTGGTGAATGTGTTATATATCAATACTTACATCATAAGAGGGAGCTGTATAATTGCCAAACAGAATGAACCGTCTCTGTTTGTTTTTATCACACTAATGAATTTATGGAAATCTCACTGTCTGATGGTTAAAACCGGCACCACATCTTGATTGGCAGCAGTTCAAATAATGTGACAGCTGCACCTATAAATTGACTGACAGCATGAAATTACATCACAGTTTGTTCTCATTTATACCTTTTTATGTGTGTGTCTGTGCGTGTGCAACAGTGTTGCCCGACAGCCCCAATTTTCCCTACAGACGCTACGACCGCCTCCCTCCCATCAGCCAGTTCTCCATCGAGAGCGACTCAGACCTGTCGGAGACGGCGGAGCTCATAGAGGAGTACGAGGTGTTTGACCCATCAAGACCACGGCCCAAAGTCATCCTCGTCATCGGTAAAGGACCAGTGCAACACACAAAAAACACACATAAACATAAAAAACATAAATACTTCCACCTTTACACAACACAAGAATGAGGAAACTCTGAGGCAAAAATGAAGGACGATCTATTTATTATCTTTTCTACTGATCTCTCTGGTTGGATCTGAACTTCTCCTGAGTCATGCTTTCCATTACATAAGACAGACATAAGAAGACATTTGTGTGTAAACATAGCAAAGCAAGCACCCAGCGTCTCTTTATTGCTTTTGATGAGAGTTTTAGCCATGTATATAAAAAGATCAACAAAAATCAAAATAGAAGTTTATATTTGCTTTACTGATGATCTAAAAATAGATGGCCTGGATGGGAATCTACGACTCGAGGAGTGTGTGTGTGTGTGTGTGTGTGTGTGTGTGTGTGTGTGTGTGTAGCGTATGTTTTTCCGGGTGTTTTGAGTGTAGCCCCACCTCTCTCTGGTAGTATCAGCGGGGGAGATCTTGTTGCATGTCACTCACTGTGTTAGACACTCACGCTCTCCTAATCTGATTTCCTTGATGGGCCTGCATTAACCTGTCAAATACATTCATTAATCTTATGAATTAAGCACGGCAGCTGCATAGAAAGAGTAATGACACAGGTTTAGCAGGACCGAAAAAGGGCTGCTATTTATAAACCCTTACAAAAATAGTTTATTTCAGGTTTTATATAAGCAAGAAAAGAACTTCAGTGTCTGATAAAAGCTTTCAAAAGACCCTCTGACAGCCTTCTGCTACAGCGTGTTTTGCTTTTGGTGTGTACCTGGGATGTTCACACTGTTGATGCGTGTGGATGATAGTTATTTGTCCTTGCAGCACAAAGCTACTTCCTATCTTGTCTTTGTGAGCACATTGTGCCCTATTTTAAAGGGAGAACAGGACGACAGCAGCTGTCATCTCTTTGGAGGATCATGGCAAATGTTTTGTCTGCCAGGTTCGCACAGAGAGAGAGACAGAATGACAAAGACACGTGTGCTCAGGAGGAGGCTGGGAGGGGACCGGGCATGTCGAGCATTAGAAAACACAAAGATGTAAGATAAAGTGCACATTTTGCTAAATACATATTCAGACATAGACATTCAGACATCAGATGTTATGTTATTCCGCCCACCCTTTCTCGCTTCTACAAAAATTTGTCAGAAGGAATTATAATAGAAAAACACTGGAGTAATTAATATGAATGATAATGGCTGCATTCCATTTGGATGTGCTAGTTCGATGGTGCTAAAAATGTCTGTCATGAAAAATGTGTCCCATTCATTTCCCTCATATATAAAAATTAAATTTGAAAAAAGTCTCAGCTTTGAACCTAACCTAGTCAAAATGAATCACAGTTTTATGATAATATTCTTAGACACAAGGTCAGCATGAGTGGTGCTCTCTCGTGCGTTAAATATGAAGCTACACCCAGGAGGCAGTTAGCTTATCTTAGCATAAAGACTGTAAACATAGAAAATAAACTACCCTGGCTATTTCAAAATCCATCAACATATCTAAAGCTAATGTTGTGCTTTTGGACAGAGCCAGGCTAGCTGTTTCCCCTATTTGCAGGTTTTGCTATTGCTACATAGCCAACGTTAGCATTAACAGCTGTTTACTTACCAGTCTAGAAAAGTTCGACCTTTATTCCTTTTTTCACCAAGAGCTGTCTCTAGAGGTGGAAAGCAATGCCAATGTTAACTCTTGCCCCTAGTAGTCTTTTCTTCTACTGAAGTTAGCATGCTAACCAGCTAGCCCCTGCAGATCTCATCACTTTGCAATAGTGACTCATTGTATCCTCTAATCTGCCCTGAAGATGCAGCACTAATCAGAGGGTGTATTATATCCTCTTGTATTAAAAAGACACCACCACCACAAGAAACTATGTTCTGTGGCAGAGAAAACTTTCAACTAGCCCCTTTAAGCTAAGCTTCATATAGCTTCATGCTTAGCATGAGGAGAAGGGAGTATTATTAATCTTCTCTTTTAACTTTATGATGAGGAAATAAGTGATTGAAGCCCCACACAACATTTTGTGATGATAATATTAAATTCTTACAAGTAACAATGTGAATAGCCCTATGCTATCAGCTGACAGAAAGTATATATTCAGCACGGTTGCACAGCTGCAGTTTTTACTGCTTTTCCACAGACCAAACAACCATGAACTTGACCTTAGCACACCTCTAAAAGCCTTAGTATGCTTCAAACAAACTAGGCTGCATGTGCTTGTCTGCCCACGTCTAAAAGCAAAAGTGTTTATACCGGTTACAAATGGCCACACTCAAAGTTGGGTGCCTTCATAGAGAGGAGCGAGACACAATTTTCAGTTTCTCATTCATGGCAAAATAGTTGTGTTAAGAATGAAACAGGAAACTGTGAAGGTAACTCAGTCTATATTTACTTTCATACCTCTGCACATCCAGCCAGTCGCTGAGTAAAGTGACCATGACTGACAGAAAGTAACAAACATTGTCAGACCCCCTTCCCACTCAATCTCTGGCAACCACTTTGTTCAAAACATGCAGAGGCCTTAACCCTAACTGTAAATCCTGTAAATCCTGATTATTAATCCCAGTCTTAAGGCAGACACTGGTCCGGATACCTGCAGGATACAGGCATCACTTGGAACTCAGCAAACCTTTCAGGGACACATTACAGTCACTTCGCTGAAACTTGCCTGTCGGAAATGGATGATCTAATTTGAATCCAACCAAATAATATATTTAACAATCACTGACTTGTAATGATTTTATTCACTTGGGTGCACACTCTTCTCCTCGTCCCTAAAAAAAACATTTCTGACAGTAGCGCCATGATGGAATAAATTACCAACGACACAGCTTGTTCTCTGACTAATTTCACTTCACTCTGGCCTGGCTGTCAACCAGGAGCGATTTTGGAGCGGTTGACATTTCTATGGTAACAGTAGCATCTCTAAAAATCCTGGCATGAAATTCAATGCAGTTGTCTATCAGGAAAGCAGCATTCAAGTTGTCAGATGGCTTTTACAGGCAGTTACACAGGCCTTTCACAAACTGACGGTCCACACAGAATCAAAATAATATAATATAATTTCAGAATATAAACTTTGTATGTTCTGATTTTTGATGGAATTATAATTCATTTGAATTCTGTTGCACTACGATGGTAAGATGTTCAAACAGGAACTAACATGACATACAGGCTATTCATATTTCATATTTACCATACTATGCAGCATTAGGCCTTAAGAGCCTTAAAAGCTGTCTCCACGCGCGTTCTTTTTCCCGCTGAAATATGGAGAAAAAAGAAGAGGATTTGTTAGCAAATGTAGGAGGTTCACACATACCTGCCTACACACACGCACGCGCACGAGCACGCACACACACACACACACGCACACACACACGCATACACATACACAAAACACACATAAGCAGTAACACACAATCACACGCTAACACCCTCTCTCACACACACACACACACGCACACACACACACACACACACACACGCACACACACACGCACACACATACACAAAACACACATAAGCAGTAACACACAATCACACGCTAACACCCTCTCTCACACACACACACACACAAAGTCTCACAGTCTGGGATTCTCTCACACACATGTGCCTACGCTAACACACCCACACACATAATGTTTCACACTCACACAGATATATTTCACACACACACACACACACACACACACACACACACACACACACACACACACACACACATTTTTCCTCCCAAAACATCAACAGCTCTCCCTCTGTGCCTAGGTGGCCCTGGCAGCGGCAAAGGAACACAGTGCCTGAAGATCGCTGAGCGCTACAGCTTCCAGTACGTGTCCGTGGGCGAGCTGCTGAGGAAGAAGATGATCCACAACGCCACCAGCAACAGAAAGTGGAGCCTGATCGCTAAAATCATCACCAACGGAGAGCTGGCACCACAGGTAGCAGAGTAACAGAGAAGGAGAGGGGGAGAGGGGGAGAGGGGGAGAGGGAACGGGGGGGGTTTAGTGTTTCTGTGAAAGAGGGGACAATATGAGACGGATGACGGATGAATGCCGAGTGTATCCAGTCCCTCTCAGGTCATTGTCGCAGCGTGCCTGTAACAAGGGACTAATTAGCAGCTTCTATATCACAAGTGCGCTGGAGAGAGGGATGTTGTTCCGTCTTATTAGCGTCCTTCTTTGCAAGATAATTAATCTGGCTGAGAGGAAAATGGGCACAGGCCGCCGCTGGTTGTTTGTGCTCCACTCTTGCAAACAGTGTATCGAAAACACACGTGGAGGCCTCACACTTTCCAGTTCAATGTGTATGAAATTAAGATTAAAGATTGTATTTGTACATATCCAAGGATGAAGGAGGGACAAATTATAATTACTATGCACTGATGTGAAGTATTTACTATAGCATACCATATGTTTTTTGCTCAGGAAGTAGAGCTGGTCATCACCTTATTCACCCCTAATTCATCTCGATGGCGTCACTATGCAGCTGGAATTAAGACATGATCAGTCGTGACAGACTATAAAATCAAGGTCCACTTACTAGCTTTTTCTGGAGCTTCTTAAGAGGATGGAGCTGACTCTGGTGTCACCACAAAGGTTCATGTATGAAAATCCCTATAGGTGATGTGATGACACCGAAGGAAGTTCAATAAGCCGAAGAAGACCATGGGACATGGTCAAAAGTTCAGGAAAAAGCTTGTAAATGAACCTTGAGTTAAGAATATTTTACCGCAGATTTGTGTTTTGATGCAGGATGGAAGACAGTGCGTTGACTTGAGACCAAATTCCAAACTTAAAAATACAAGAAATGACCAAGAAATTAAGATGACTTTTTTTCACAACATCTATGTTTTTGCTTATCGTGTATCTTGCAGGTTTAATTTCCTGACAATAAGTAAATCATGAATGCACCCTTTTTATCTAAGTCTCAAATGTCATGTTTGAGTTATCTCACACACAACAAATAACATAACTCAAAATGACAATGAAATGTTGTGATGGATTTGAAATAATGGATGGCATATCTAATCCAAAGTTAATTTTCTCAGTCTACTAAAATGAACAGAAACTAGAGCTGCCATGAACAACAATAATAAACTTTATTTGTAGAGCACTTCATGCCAAAACAAAGGTCCAATCCAATCCACACAGATGCCCCATTTAATAAATAGGTTGAAGAGACTGATTATTGTTCTTAATAGAGACTTTAAAGAAATTCCTGGCAGCAAAAGGAAGGCAATTCCACCAGTTTAAAGTTTAGACAGAGGGAGGTTTAGTGTAGGTGTAGGTGATCTGAGGTTGAGTGTGTGGGCAGAAAAGGAGGGGGGGGGGTCTTTGGAGTCAGCACAGGAAGCATGATGCATTACTGATGCAGAGTAGTTCAAGGATGTAACATGGACACCCTGCCCCCTCAAGCTTCGTGACTGGCCAATAAGTGCCTACCTCACCGTTTATCATCCCTTCACTGGATGTCTGGCACGGCATTGCATCTCCCTTCTGGCCGTTCACCAGGAACCAGTGTGATAAACAGCAATGTAGGCCAAGCTGCAGACATATTTGATATGATAAAGTGACTTTGTGGCTGTTAGGCATTTAATTTCCTGCCATGAATAGTTTAGCAAAGCAGGTTATAATTTGGTTTCTTAATGATTTTGTATGTCATGGTGAGAGGATGAGGCATAATTTTCCCCTGACGATAGACTGGCCTGCGTAAATATTGTTTCAAGATGTACTGAGAGACATATTACTGATTCACAGCTTGTCTTTAGTTGGGCCATAGTTGTTTCCTATTTTTCTTACTTTAAGAGTTCAGTTTTAAAGGAATAGTTTGACATTTTGGGAAATGCGCTTATTCTTCTTCTTGCTGAATAATAGATCAGACAAAAGATCGAGCTGTCAACTAAATACGAAGCTACAGCCAGGAGTTGGTTAGCTTAGCTCAGCATAGACTGGTAGACTGGCAACACGGAGAACCACATAGCATGGCCTGCAAAGAAAGATAATAACATAACCACCCATACGACCACAGCTTGTCATTTTTATACTTTGTTTCTTGTATGGATTAAAAACACAAGTACAACAAGAATTAGAGGTGCCTTTGGATAGAGCTAAGCTAGTTGTTTCCCACCCCCGTTTCCTTCTTTTTTGCTAAGATAGGGGGTAACCAGCTGCTGGCTCCAGCCTTATATTTAACTGACAGATATGAGAGGCGAATCAATCCTCCCATCTAATTCTTGGCATGAGAGCAAACACTCGTGGGGAAAAAAAAGAGTCATGCATTCATTTCCTCTTGTCGTCTGGAGTATGTGACTGTGTTCGACTGCGAAGCCATCTCAGTTCTGCAAATGATTCAAAATGCAACAAGCACACAGCATCACTTCACTGACCCTCAGCCAAACACCAAATCAACTTGAAGTTCTTGCTGTTTGTCTGTAACTCACTGCAGGTCATGTGACTCAGTATATTTCTGACCCTCTGTTCTCTCGGAAATCCCACAGGTCTTCTCGTAAGAGGCTCTTGGACGTTCGACAGTCTGGTCTAAAATTAACGACTTGTAGCACTTTTGCCTTTATATTCTCAGACTGTGGAAAAATCTCTCGTGTTAAGATGGATTCAGCAGGATTTTCAAAACCAGCTGGAGACCCTCATTCTAGATACTTCTAGTAGGGCCTATACAGTATATTATTCACTATGTACTTATTTCCACAAGGAATTAATGCACTTTACCATTTTCCACCAACAAAAACAAATTTATGAAATTTTGTTTGGGTTTCCAAAAGCAGCTATCTCCTTCGTGCAATATAGTGTGGGGCTTTCGCATCTGTCAACGTCACACAAAATCCCTCAGCTGGATTGGTCATTTCCAGTGTCGCCTCACCACAACTCAAAACCCTGACAGTTCATTCTTAACATCTAACCAAACAATCTCAAGTTTAAGGAGCTATAAGTTTTTGCTATTGCTACATTAGCATTAACAGCTGTTTACTTTAACGTTGCAAGTTCAGCATCAAACCTTATTCCTTTACTCACCAAGAACTGTCTCCAGCGGTGGAAAGCGATTCCACTGTTAACTCGCGTCTTCTCCTTAAATTAGCTGATGAATCTATAGACAATAACTGATAGTTGTAACCATATTTTCTTTCTGCCATTTTGTTTAGGCATCTAAACCTATATTGAGTCTGAAATGTACAGTGTGCTCTATGTATTGTGCGAGAAGCAGTTTACGGGTGCTAATATTACAATTGTGCAACACTACATAAGGAATGGATGAGGAACACATGTATGGGGAGTAGTGAACAAGGGAGAGATTTTGGATAGAGCTTTAATGAAGATTCTCTCCAGCTGCCTGTCTGCTGTATGATTGCTGGTATAGAATTATAGATAGATTGTTTGTATTGGCGTCAGAGATGATTGTCTGACCTGGCATTCCAGTGAGAGCTCAGACGTGACGCCACGAAGTGGATCAGAGGGCTTTTCTTAGATTAGCTTTTCTCATTTTATCATACACGCATACATTAATCTGTTCGATGAAATTGAGATTAGGTTTAATCTCTGCGTAGTCTGCCGGGCCACTGCTCACACTCTGTGGTTGGAGGCAAATTAAACGTCTGTTTTAGTCAGCGCTGGGCAGAACCACGGCCACAGATGTTATATTTAGATCAGGATATTGCTCATGTATCGCTGCCATATCGCATGATGCGTTCGACCTGCAGAAATACATGCGAACATGCTGACCTCCTGCAGCCATGATGACGTGAGCGATGCTGAAAGATGCTGGCAATCTCTGCCCTCAAGTGCTCTCAAGACAGTGGGTCTGCTGCATTCAAGAATATTAAAGTACAATTGGATAAACAGATGAATTATGTTATGTAATTCTCAAATGTGCTGTTTTCCATTCACCTTATTTATGATTCTAAATCAGCAACTCTATCAATTTTCAAGGGCTTTTAAATAATCCACAGCCTTGATTAATATACACTGGGAATTGCAACAACAACATTAAGAAAACGAATCTCCTCCTCCACGCTGTTACTGGAAATGCAAATTATAATTACAAATATAAACTTTTTTTTGCTTTATAATTAGTAGCTGAAATGCTGAAATGACACTAGCTCTGCACTGAGAAAACGTTTGGCATTTGAAATGGGGCAAAGGGAAGTTAAATGTGGGATTGGAAAGCTAGAAATCCAAGCATCTGGCTAATTGTTGATTTATTTGTATTGATCAAAAATCCAATGAACTCCCTGCAGATATGGTAATTGTTTGTTATTAAGCAGTAGAAATCTGAGGCGGCAAGTGATGATAATCATGAATCATGTTGCTGTTTTTCTTTTCTTCTTTTTCCAGGAAACCACAATAACTGAAATTAAGCAGAAGATTATGAAGATCCCAGATGCTAATGGTATCGTCATAGATGGGTTCCCTCGAGATGTCGGACAGGCCTTGTCCTTTGAAGACCAGGTGAGTTCCTATCAGGGATTGTCATACTTTCCAGATGCTACTCACATCCAATCATTTGAGAGGGGGAGTCACCACAGAACCACCACGTGAATCCATTCTGTAACTCGTCTCAGTGACAAACCCATCAACACTTCAGAGAGTTCTGCAAACGTGGAGAATAAAGGGAGCTTTTTAGTTGCTCATTGACAGTCTTCATATTTATGTCAGATTTTCTTTGAGTTCAAATTCAGTCCAAATTTAAACTCGACTGCAACATCTCTTTCTTAAGCACTATGATTTCCCTGGTTTACATGATGACAGTCACCATCAGTGTGTCATTTAAACAAATTCTTTGTTTGCATAGGGGGAAAATTGGATTGTGAACACATGATGGGAACACATCCCTCCCCATGTTGGAATACAGGATGTTTTTCTTTTGGCATCCAGACACGGCATCAGAGTCGCTGTTGTTTTGGTTTTTTGTGTGTGATGTAGACACAGCCAAAGTTCTTATCTGTGAGACCAACAGAGAGTTATTCAATTGGCGCCTGCCAGATGCCCAATATGTAAATGATTTGTTTGAACACCACACACTGGAGCTGTTATCTTTTCTGGTTTCACCTTCAGTAGCATGAGATCTAAGGATGACAGTGGTTGGGTGCTCCGTGGTTTGAGTCACATCACCAGGGTTTGATGTATTTGATATCAGAGGCTGCACGGTTCTCTGTAGGTCATTGTCAGGGCATTTAGACTCTTTGATGAATTATAAATACTTAATCAGTTGTATAAGATTATCTAAAAAAAGTTTTGTCACCAAATGAGCAATCTCCCAAGTGTAGCTAATTAACTAATGAGGATTTAATTATAAAAATAATTTTGCATCTGTTTTACATCAGAGGGTTGCATTTTTAATCGAAATTTGGATTTCCCTTTTTTGGGTGGGGAAATGTCAACTGTGATGACAGCTACTCTGCATACTTGATCATTTTTCAAAGTATAAACATGTCACATTTGTGCTTACACGCCTCTGGGTGGGTGTTTTCCATGGCAGCAGCTGACTGACATTTGAGAGCCGAAGTTGTTAGGAGACATACTGTCAACTGATTGGAGATCATCACCGCTGGCAATTTAAGCCATCTGTCCCTTAACTACATTTAACATTAGCTGTTGATGTTGCAACTATTTCCAACTACGTACACTAATAGAGTTTTATAACAGACATAACTTATAGTAGAGATGGCCTTAGTTCATTTCTAACCAGCGATTTGTTCATATGGGTCCCTTCAGAAAAGAACATGGCAGCAGGTTCTTCAGCCTGCTGTGGGTCCATTAGGAGTGTTAAAAAAATATATTTCATATCAGCACTGATGCTGAGTTTACACCCTTAATGTTAACAATTCCTTAAATCAGCATGTTTAAGCTATTCAATTGTGAAATGCTTGTTTTCCATTTCACTGCCACGTCAATACTCGTCAATACATACTAATGTCAATGTCAATACATAGCCTACTAATGTTCCTGAAATGCGAAGGCAGTGGCTCTGAGCAAGGACCCTGCCCTTTGACTGGCAGACTGCGGGTCAGTTCTGTTGTGAAGCATCTGCCAGACTAAAGTGTCCTTGAGCAAGACTAAAAATTGTCTGGCAGCGGCCACTCTGGTTGTTTTGACCTGTTTCCTGGGGATCCATTAAGTATTATCTGCCAGTTGTGTCAGAAAAGAAAAGACTCATAAAACACATTGAAAACACCAATGTGAATGGGAATAAGCAAAGTAAGTAAGATAGATGATAACGGATGCTCATACAGACATTACCGGATACCCAATTATAGTATATAGTTTATAGCAGTGTTTTTGTCTAAGCTGAAGCCCCCTAATGAAAATATATCCTTTACACTTGAGTGGCCAATTCTGTGACACAACGGTCGATTGCTTTTAGAGGGATTGATTTTCTTTATCACATTTTAACTCATTTAACATTTATCAACTATTAAATGAGCACTTCAATGACATTCATGGTAATTGGGGAATGGGTTGGGGTCCATCTGGGTCAGTTCAAATATAGACTTACTTTATAATCTGGTCATTTTAGCTGCATTACAAGGGACCAGAGGGATGGACATCAGAGTCTGAAGTCCCATTTGGACAGGGTTAATATTCCAAGAGGAGATTAAAAATTTGCTGTGCTCCAAAGTCACTAAACTCATTGTTGTAGCTGTTGCCAAATCACAATGCGCTCACTTTGTCAGCAACATTTCTATACTTCTGTAAGTTTTGCTATTGCTACATAGCCAGCGTTAGCAATAGTAGCTGTTTACTTACCAGTCTTGGCAAGAGCTTCAGCCATTGTCATTTACAATACAAGAGGTTATAATACATCCTCTGAGCAGCTTTACTTCTTCAGGGCAGCCTGAACGCTTCAGTGACTCGGTATCAGAAAGTAACAAAATGATCCGACCAAGCCGGGGCTAGCTAGTTAGCATGCTAATTAAAGTAGAAGAAGGGATAGAGATAGAAGCAAAACAAGATGGATGCTTGCCAAGAGTTTCAGCCATTGTTACATTTACAAGACAAGAGGTTGTAAAACCTTCTCTGAGCAGCACTACTTCTTCAGGGACACTAGGGACGTATCTGAAAGTGATGGCTCAGTCCAACTGGACTGGGGCTAGCTGGTTAGCATGCTAACTTCAGCACAATAAAAGAAGTTTTAGAGATAGAAGCAAAACAAAACTGTTCGTTCCCACTGCTGGATACAACTCTTGGTGAGTAAAGAAATGAAGTTTGATACAGAACTCAACGTCTCTTTTAGACTGTAAACAGCTGTTAATGCTAACATTGGCTATGTTGCAATAACAAAACTTAAAAATAGCTCCTTTAGCCTAAATAACTCACTGATAATAAGTTCCAGTAAGTGTAAAAAGTGAGTTTAGAAACTGAATTTAGTCTGTAAGGTGACTGTGTTGAAATGCCCACAAGCTCCGATCAAATAATTCGTTTTCAACATTAGATTAGAAAGGAGAGGTTCTGCTCACTCATTACACACCACTTCACTAAAGTTGCTTGACGTGGCTCGTTCAGTCACTGCAAAAGTGAACGTATCCATTGACAGGCCATGTATTTCTGTTAATATGTCACTTAAGGAAGCATTTAAGCAGAGCATGGATGTAAATATCAAGCACCATTATAGTCCACAAACTGCAGCTCCCCAGCGGCGCTGAATGGTGATTAAATGGGTGTTTGTGGGCTCCTGCAGAGGAAACCAGATGGGGCTCTTCTCAAGGTACCATTTAGTGAACGATGACATCAGGCTTTATCTTGTCATCTTTCTAGTTAACTCATGTGAATGGCTTGTTTATTTACGCAGCCAAGGCCAAACAGCTGGCTCTATAGTATCTGGCTGCTCCAGTTGGTTAAGTTAACAAACAGTGACTTTCTGTCTCTGGCATTATGTTTTGTATTCCTTCCTCACATTCAGTTACATGCTGGATATACAATGCAAATATATACAAGCATAAATGTAGATTTATATCTAAATAAAGCTCCTTCACTTGAATTTGAAAGTGTGTCCCAAATTTTGTATGTAATATACATAATATATAAAACTTTTGTATATAGAAGCACACACACACACATGCTAATGCATAGATAAAGTACAACCAAAAACTTTCTCACACACACACACACACACACACACACACATACACACAAAGACACGTAAAGAAGTAAAGAAACACACATATATACAAGTACATAATACACAACTAACATATTACACACAACTAAATAAACATGTAACATATGTGAACCTAACATTACACTGTAACAAGTGAGACTCAATATGAAAATGTTTTCAGATTTGCGTTGGGAATCTGCTCAGTGGTTGCAGTTAAGGTTTTGACTGTCCTGTTGACTTTGCATATTACATTTCATAAATCCTGCTGTGGATTAATGAGTCCGCTGCAGATATGATGGAGATTAGCATTAGCATTTTGTGATTTTGTTTTTCAACACAGATTTTTTTTTTTGACTGGTAAATGTATCTCAGAGGTTTTTTCCATCTAGATAGGTTCAACTCACTTTAACAAGCTGCAAAAAGTAAATATTACTCCGAAACTGAATTAAGAGCTTTACTGTCCTCTCTTGGAGAGAACTTCAAAGATATCTATTATATAGGTGGTTTAAAATTGTCGCCACAAAAGCTTTTGGTAGCCTCAGTACAAAAATGTAAACACTAAATATGAAAATCTCTAATGGATGGACGGATACATTAATACAGACCTGCTTTACCTTTTGTTTTTTGTTTGAATTTCTTTTAGGTCACAAATTAGCATTCATTTCGTCCATGTTTGTTTTTCTGATTAGAAAAGGTTATTTTCACTGAAACTTCCGTCCATGCCTGATTTATTGCACCGTAAACTGTTCCAGGCATTGTGTATAGATTCTCATCACACTGACCACTGTGGACAACTTATCCTCCCTCATGTCTTCATTATACTCTCTCGTCTCCCCGGTAATTGTACATTTTCTCCCTCTTTCTCTGAAGAGATCCGAGTCTCAGCGTAATGAGAGCTCATAATGTGCTTGCTGCTGTCTCCCGGTCCACCTCACCTGACAACGGATTCCACTCAGTACATTACAGCCCCTGTCTGGAAGCTGCCTCAGGAAACAAGACAAAGAAACGAGATGATATATATATAAAACTAACTCATGTACGGAGAGAGGGATTTCTAACCAGGCAATACCCACTCCATCAGCCCCCCTCCCCCCAAATTGCAAATTAACAAGCATTTTCACATCCAGGGGCACTAGAAGTCTCATAATTAAAATTTTATCCCATCTCTCATCTTATAATTTGGTAAATTACATTTCATAATAGATAATCACAGAAATTTGAATCAGCTGAATAGACTTTTTTTTTATTGTCACAATAGTATTTAAATTGCTGCAAAAAAAAAAACCAGACTACTAAAAAGGGTTGATGACAGGTTGCAAATGGGCCCCAGGGTTAGATAAGGGCCAGAGGAAGTTCAATGGAGATGAAATCATGTAGATAACACATGTATACAGTTGTGTTTATAATTGTGTCCAGGCAACCGCTCAGAAACAGCTCATACAGTCATTGATGATCGAACGGGAGCTGAGGACCACTTAGCCAGTGATGCACAGATGCCGCAGCCCCTGGGATTTACAATTGAATTAAGTGACAACTGGTTATTAAGGGGCTTTAGCTCAGCTCAGGAGCAAAGAGAGAAAATAATGGTGGTATGCTTTGACAAACAAGGGTGTTGATGATGAGGCCACTTGGCAGTGAGTGAGTCCAGATCCCAAATTGTCAGCCCCCAGTTCAACTAAAAACCTATATATAAAAAAATATATAAATAAACTAATGAAATAAAAACGAATTAACATTTGTCTAAACGTGTTCAGATTGATCCAGCTCCAATCAGCAGGACAAAAGCCATGTTGTCTACAACTGCTAATGTTAAATATGCAGAAGCTGTGTTACATAATCGAAGTGTAAGGTGTTGGGAAGAGATAGTTTTTAGTCATGCACAAGTAATGTACTGTGATTATACTGTATGTACTGATTTACTTCTCCTATCTAATCAAATAATTATATACAGAAAAGTCAAAGTACCAAAGAAGAGGTCCATTTAAACAAAATGTGTAGTTTTATCTGCAACCAATGATTATTTCACCTTTTGGTTCGTCTGACAAATACTGTGTTAAATAACCAATTAATCATTTGAAAATATCAGAAAATAGTGAAAAGTTGCCATCACAAGTTCCCTAATGTGACATTTTTGTCCCTAACAACCATTCAAAACCCAAAGATGTTTAGTTTCTCTGCCATATCAGACAGTGCTTGATCGTCTGTGTTGCTGCAAGACTCATCGCTGCGCCTACATCTGTGTGTCAGACTGAGTCACATCAAGCTGACATCAGCCTACCATTAAAATGGGCTGATTTGCAAACCATAACTTTACAGTTCCAGAGGAGGGTTGTAGAGACCTTGACAGGGCTAAATCTTGACTTTCTAAATGACTTGCAAACAGACTCTGTGCTGCTTCAAGCGTCAGACAGTACAGCTAATATTCTGAAAAGTTCAATACCTTATTTTAGATCCTATATTCCCCGGCACTGTGTGAGCTCAGGGGTGACCGAGTGATTCTCTGAGGACCCACAGTATCCATTTTCATTAGTCTCCACACACTCCATGCTGCTACTCTGCCCTTTACCACATCACAGCAGTCATTTCTGAGGCTGCTCCTGTGCGCCGCTGCAACCGTCCCGCTCCCCTTTATAGCCGCCCAGAGAGACCGTCCATCCCTTCATCCTCCCCTCGAGCCTTTTTGCAAACAGTCCTATTGAGTGTGGAGGTGTCTTTTTCTCTATTTATCCCTGTCAGTCTCCCTGTGTGAGTGTCCGAGTTCACGACACACACATATAGGATATATATATCAGTTTTGGTAGTCATCAATCAAGTCTTTTATCAAAGAAAAAAGACCAAACATGCATCAGTTCCTGCCTCAAACGTGAGGACTTGCTGCTTCTCTCTGTTTGATATCATTCAGTTGGACAAAACAAGTACGTTTCTCATCAGTTGTGAGGCAGTGCCAGTCGGACATTGATCAGTTTGATGAACGAATCTGTCACCTTGTCTCGTAAATAACGATCACGATGGTTTTGAAAAAGTGGCAAAAACAGAGCAGCAGCTGTTCTGCTGTGCGGCAGCGTGTTCGCTGTGTGTCGTTACTCTCCCTGCACATTCCCCTCAAACATCAGAGGGAAATTCAACATAACGCCCTGAGAAGAGTTTGAAATTAATTACTGCATATTGCAAGTGCACACGGCTTCATCCACCTCCTCCCGTGAGATTTCTGGAGGCTTAAGGGGAAGTTGAAAAGACAGTAATGTTATATAATTCTTCTTATACAAAGCTCCCCTGCTTTACCAGACCAAAAAAAAAAAAAAGCTTTCACCTCTTTCATTTCCTGTGAGGTTACACCGAGATATATATTCAGTGTGAATAAGCAGAAAAAAGTGTGAAGGTGACATTTACAGAATCTGTACAGGTTACAGATGAAGGCTAAGGCTCATCCTTTACTGTCTTCACGGATGAAAACCTGGGTTTCTTGTCACTTTGGGAGAGAAATCATGGCTCTCAGAAAACCCAGGTTGAACTTCGATAATCTTAATATTCATTAAAAAGGTGGATTAGTGGAGAATTTTTAATAAACTGTTTAAAGCCTAGAAAGTTGATTAGTTACACAAAAGAGAATAAATCAAGGACTGATTTGATAATCAGTGAATCATTTATGTCATTGTTTCAAGCAAACATGCAAAATATTGGATGTTTCCTGGTTTTCAAATATGAGGATTTTCTGCATTTCTTTGTCTTAAGTAATAGAAAACAGAGAATCTTAGGATTCTTGACTAGTGGTTGAAAGGTAGAAGCAATTTGAAGCTGTCAACTTGGGCTGTGCATAGGCTCCAGGAACGCATGGTGAAATGTATTGTGCACTGCTTTGGTTCTGTTCGTTTGGACAAGTAAAGATTAATACCACTCAAACCTCGCTGAGACATCTGAGTATGGAAGTCTGTTGTCCTCCATTAGAACGGCGGGATGGCAGCTCGAGAGGAAACGGCTGGGCTTATGGAGACAGATTGAAACGTCTGATAGTCAGCAGCTCCACATACTTAAGAGAGCCGAACAGGACGAAATTAACCAACTGCAAACAGTGCTCTGGATTGATGTTCACATTCAGCTCTTTCTTCATGTACCAACCTTAACTGGTATGAACCCCCGGAGAAGGTCAGTCTATAACGATTAGCTCCACTTTGAATAGCTGGAATCAGATTTGGTTTTAAACGACCTCTTATCTAATACGAGGCCTGGTTCACCAAAGTAATTAAAAAACTTGGTAAAAACCTGGTCCAAAAGGTTTTTACCCAGTGGTTTCAACCAAGCAAAAATAAACAGTATGAATGTGTCAGACAAATTCCTCAAATGTGAAAAACTGCTCAAAAGCAAGCAGGCTATATTTTGCATGTGGGAGTATCAGTATTCTGTATGTAAGGTTTTGCCTTATCAAGGATGTTGACTTTCCTCTGAAGCACAACAGGAAGCCACATTTTCTGAATTTCAGTACTTGAATCTCTGCCATCAGTTTATTTCTCAGCTTCTTTTTTATTTCCTTCCTTTTGATCGAGAGCGTTTAGCAGAACGTGCACAGCGCTTGGCACAGCGATCAGGTCAACATCTCAACATCTGCCTGCTTACGCGCCTTATTTAGGACTGTGAGTGTGAACTGCCAGCATCGTTTTAAATACAGTAGATGCGTCTTTACTCGCTGATGTGCAGATGGTAAATTTCTGAAGACACTCCTGATTCTCATTAGCAGTAACTGTGGGGTCTGAAATCTGAGAAAAAAAAAATTAAAAAAACAACGATACAAGTGTGGTTACTATGGAAACGTAAACTTTGATTTACAAAGACTGACTGGAAGACTGTTGCCGGAGTGGCATGCGCCTGAATAAACAACACCGTCGGAGCTATTTTTGGCTCTGGCAGAGCACCAGATCAAACGCAGACTCAGGAGTGTTCATCATGTGCATTTCATCTAACACAGGAGGCAAAACAAACGGCAGAGTATGGGTAGTAATAAACCACTTTCTAGGCTTTTTATGGAGGAAAGTCCCTGCTGGTGGTGGGATGGGTGAGCAGATGTCAGGTCCAAGATGAGGAGATTATTTAACGCTCTGACCTCTTTATAAAACTGGAGGCCAGAACCATAGAAACCAAGTTACTTCATTTCAATGTTTGCATTAGATAGATAACAGTATCCTACACTGAACTTTAAATACCCAGCGCACATACGTCAGTCTGTTTGGTTTACATACTCGTTGGTTACTAAGGAATGTCTTTGTGTATTGGACTTTGTGAAATAGAAGCGGTCAAGCTCATTGGAGTGTCATAAATTAAATATCTATTACTTAGATCAGTCAGTGCTGTTGCTGACAGCCTGACCTTTTCCCTTGAACCGAAATAGTTCATTGTTTATTTGCCCTCCATTATATCTTGGTAACAGGTGCTGTAGGCCTGTCGTAATCATTTCATCATCTCCTGATTGTAGTAATTTTAGCAGAACAATATCATTTTCCTCACAGCTTGATGTTGATGTGTCCGAGGAAGCCGGAATTCGTTTTAGCTAATCCTTCCCTACTTACACTATCACTGGTTACCGGTTATATTTCTACACACGTTCACGCTCTTAATGCTGCTTCTATTACTGAATTATCATAGGTTCATGTGTGGAATTACACTGATAGATGTCTCTATTAGTTTGTCAACCCCATTTTTTTCAGTGGAGGTAGGTCAAATAACAGAAACACCTCACTGTATCATGCAATTCAGTTTAACAGCACCGTGAACTATATTCTCCAAGGTGATCATGAAGCTGAATCAACACCTCGACAGAAACTCAACAGTGCAATCTTCATGGTGGGAGGATTATTGCAGGATTGTTGCATTAGACTGCATTATGTTTAGCTAGGTGTACCTAATAAACTGGCAGCTGAGTGTAAATCAGAGCTACACAATTTCTACTATGTATTGTTGGTTCTGTACATTCATTTAGCTGTATGTATATATATATATATTGATATTATATATAATGGTTAGATGAAGCAATAAAGGTGAATCTTTTTTTTCCAGCTGTGTCAGTGCAGTGCAGGTCTTACGGTGGTTATTTGCCACATATAATTTGTTGTTACTCTTTATCAAAACAAGGTTCACTACATAATAAAATGCTTTAATTGCATATTAAGTTCTGGAAATAGATTAAAGCTGCACTAATCAGTATTTGTATAACAACAATAGATATAATTGCTATATGTAATGTGAAAGGCTCTCATAGTTACAAACAATCAAAAAAATTGATCTCTTCAGTCCGCAGTTCCCCTTCACTCTACAGAGCATTTTAGCATTTTGGTTTTGCAAAGCACAACTTGCAGCACAATAAGCAGCTGCAGCACAAACAGACAGATTAGACAGGACAAATAGGACGATGGACAGGAAAATTAACGTGAATGTCGCTCTGCTTTTGCTGGACGTGTAAATAGGAACCTGTTTCCTAAGATGTTCACCATGTCAACTTTGTAAAGTGATGATGTCAGTGTTGTGTTTTGTCCCCTAGTAGCCAAAATAATCAAGTAGTGCTGCTTTAAGCATCTCTCCTCATTCACTATTTCAAATCACTTTTAAGCTTCATTGGTTCAGAACTGCTGCAGGACAAGCTTTAAAATTAACATTTGCGCAGCAGAACAGGTGAAACAGAAAAAACAAATAAACCAGAGAAGAATTATTTATATGCAGAGTGATCAGTTTTCTGGTTGGCAACAAAGAGTAATAAGTAATCACATCATTATTCACACAAACGGATGAAATGGGGGAATGGGCTTTCTCTTCACGTCTGATCTCGAAATAGAAAGCTGTCGTCACAGTTATGGGACAAAGCTGCGCGTGTGATCGCACTTTAAAAGTCATTTTCTGTTACGAAATGATTTTTTTTTTTTTTAAATACTTTCATGTCGTCGTCTGCGGTCTCGTTTCTCTTCTGTTTGTCTAACGCAGCGAGCCGGGGCAAAAACAAAGAAAAGCTGTGTGCGGGGCAGATAATGATGTTCTCGTCTCCTGTCGGGAGAGCACAGTGTCATCCTGTCCGCCTCACAATCACACCTGTATTAAAGCTGCATCATCAGAGGAGCAGCTGCAGGCTATTTCAAGGCTTCAATCTAAAATCTTCATGGCACTGATTCAATCCAGTGAAATTCAGGCGGGGGACTTGCTCTAAAATTAATTTAAAAAAAAAAAGGAAATAAAGAAAAGATATTCAATATTTTCAGACTTTCCTGAGAGCAAAGCGTTTATTCTTCTGTGAATTGAAGTGTTGACATTTTGACCTGAGTGCACATAATTTAAAGTTGAGACTACGCCTGCGCTGGTGCCCTGGTTTGGTGGAGTTTCCTCTGGGTCAGGTCAAAATGGAAATCGCGTATGAATGAGAGATTTGAGCTAAAACTTTTCACACGTCTTTTCTCCCTATCTTTAGATCTGCACTCCTGACCTGGTGCTGTTCCTGGCCTGCACCAACCACCGCTTGAAGGAGAGGCTGCAGAAGCGAGCCGAGCAGCAGGGACGACCCGACGACAACCCCAAGGCCATTGACCGGCGCCTGACCAACTTCAAGCAAAACACCATCCCTCTGGTCAAATACTTCCAGGAGCGCGGCCTTATCGTGACGGTAAGGCTGGTGGAATATTGTCTGTATATTTGTGTGTGTATGTTTACATAACACACGCATGTCTTTGAAAGCAATCAAATATGTGTGTGCGTGATTTACATCTCGGTGCCAACACAGGAAGTAGAGCGAGGCAAGGCAGGAAGGAAAGGGTGCGGAGGTCGGGTTTGTGGATGAGTGTGAAGAACATCTGACTTTTATGCCAGAGACAGGAGATAGACTCACGTCACACCACCACCACTGATGCCACACTCACTCATCATGTGTCGGCAGTCTTATTACAAAACTCCAGATAGAATGACGAACTTCACAAATTATTTGCCAACAAAACACTATTGATTTGAACACTGAGAGAACAAACTGAAAGTTTGTTTGGATATATACTTTCAGGTATGTGCATAATCATTATGTTAACATAGCCAAAGATATGCCTCATGATTATTAACACACACACACACACACACACACACAAGAAAGCAGAAAGTCATCAATCTTCCCAAACTGATTCTGTTTAGCTGCCGATTCTTTTGCAAGATGAGGGGCAGACTGTTGCTGTTAATTGGAGACCGCTGGGATCTTCACCAGACTGTGCGCTTTGGTGCGGAGGGGGCATCGAGTTGCCCGTGGTGTGTGTTAGGCAGGTGCTAATAGAGCTATTGACTCCTGCAGCCAACAGGAAGCGGCTGCCCACACTGCTAGTGGGAGTCTTATTGATCTGTCTGAGTCTCAGCGCTGCGTCGTCTTCCTCGCAGCGGAGGGAATACTGAATAACCGCCCCACTGTATCACTGTGAGACGCAGATTTTGTTTTCATTGTTTTAGATCGTTGTCTCTTTAAATCAAATACACAGGCTCATCTCCAGAGTAGCTCGCATTAACTTTGGAAAGAAAGAAAATGTAACCAGATGTACTCCAAGGAGTCTGAGCCTGCAGTTTTTGAGGATAAGTGATGCTGGGACTCCAGACTCATTGGATTGAAATCCTGTGTCTGTATTCTTATTGCAAAAAGCACATTTTCTCCTGTGGGATTTCTTTTCCAATATCTTTTAGAATCTTTTTTCTTTTTTTTTTATATAATCTGCTTGTTGGATGATTGCCTGACTGTCTCTTTCCTCCTGCTCTCGTGTTTTGTCACAGTTCACAATTCTGTATACATGTTTGCCATGTTCCTGCTTAGCCTGTTAAGGTTTCCAAGAGCCTGTACCAGCGAGCAATAAGCCCGTTTGTCAGAGGGTTCATACCGTCGCACACCTACAGGCTGTTTGTTTCAAATTCAACTAATCCACATGTCTTTGGGCTGCGGGTGGAAAGCAGAGCAGACCTGGGGAGCGTGTCTCCGCACGATTTCATGAATACACTAGAATCCTGCTTCTTGCCACCTCACCTGTGTGTGGTATGTTGTTGTGGTCCAGCCTTGGTGATGTTAATCTATGTCACTCATCTAGGAACAAAAAAAAAAAACATCCATTTGCTGATTTCGGTTGTGATTTCGACCACTTTCCTCTATCTGCTTTTACAGGAGGTTTCCTGTATCTTCAAGACTGACATTTAATGTTGTGTATCGCAGCACTATTGTGGTAGTGACTGAAGTTTGTCAGGAGCACCGAGTGTCGAAAACGGTCAAGTATCAAAAGTGGGCAGCAAAAAGCTTCCTCACATTTGTACTCTTCTTTATTTTTCATCAGCTTCTGATTTAGGCTAATTTCTGGTGTGTTCAGACAACAGAGTGGCAACTAACAATTATTCTCAGTATTGATTTGTCATGAACAGCATTTCCTTGATTAATCAGGTGATTGTTTGGACCATAAAATGTCAGAAAATAGCAAAAAAAAAAAAAAAAGAAAAGGTCCATCATAAGATGTTATCTCCAAATGTCACTATTAGTCTGAGCAACGGCCCAAAATCAGAGAGATATTCACTTTACTATCACAGGAGACGAAGGAAACCAGAAAATATTCACAGTTTAGGATCTGAAACTAGACTGAATCTATTTTCATAGTGTTTCATAGTCTTTTGTTCTTCTTTAATGTTGGAAGCAATGTACAAACAAAGTGTATTACCAGATCTGCGTGGGTACTGTATACATTAGGTGTCTCAATTACACTATTTAATCTTGGCTGTTCACAGAAAAATATTTATTCCCTTGTGGTTAAGTAAGAAATCTGTCATTTTCACAGTTTGTTTGTTGTTGGTGGCGACTGTGTGCGCTCCCGCAGACACTTCACAGCCTCTCTCACTGAGAGAATAGATATAGATATATTCACACTCTAAAGCATGGTTATTATGATTTTATATTATTACCCAGCAGCCCTCTGTGTCAGCCAGAATAATGAAAAACAATCCACCTCAGCATGAAGCTACAGTAAACATCTGTGAGGTGAAGCCACAGACAATGGTGCCCCCTTTTTTTTAATCAAAGCACTTTAGACTATCTTTGCTAAGAAAAGCTCCAGACAGAAAATTCTAATAATAAACTTTCTATATATATATATATATATATATATATATATATATATAGATAGATAGATAGAGAGAGAGAGAGAGAGAGAGAGAGAGAGAGAGAGAGAACCTATGCCAACAAAGGATACAAAGCACTTTACAGCAGAAATACACTGAGAAACAATACAAGTAAAATACGCGAATGAAAATAAGTTGAGCAGAATTGTCTATAAATGGGATAAAAGACTGCAGCTTTGTAGATGTCAGGTGTCGTGAATTACTTTATAAACTGTAAAACTAATTCTAACACGTTTAGACCGCCAGTACAGGACAGTTAAAGTAACATGATCCCATTTCTTAATTCTAGTTCAAAGCCCTTTTTGACTAAGACAAGAAAAGAGAAGCGTTTAGTGTCTTTAAAATGAGGGCGGCTCTAATCTTCCTCAACAGACGAGCAGCGATAGAATGATTAAAAGGGAAGTTGACATGCAGTGTCGCAGGTTTTTGGTATGGGATTTAACTGAACTTGTAACTTCCTGTTCAGACAGAGTTGAGTTGAACTGAGAAAAAAGTTATTTGCTGTTCAGTGAATTTAAATCCAGTGCGCAGTCTGGAGGTGAGCGCACAAGGTTAGAAAGACTCATCAGGTAGCTGTGAGTCATCAGCATAACAATGAAAAGAGACACCAAGATGGCGACTACTGACGCCGTTAGGTTAAAAGAGGAGCTGTCAAAGCAGGTTTGCCTTCTAAAGCGGGTTTTCTGCAGTTATGGTGAAATGATTTTGCATGTATCACCGAGCAGTGGCATGTCATGTAGTTACAGTGTACTGTAGTTATATCGTTTGTTCATGACCAAAGAAACACTTGTTTTAACCCAAATGACGAGATAACCAAAAACCTAACCAAGCCATGATCATCATTATAGTAACCATGGTGACGAAGTGTACGCCACTCTCAGTATAGTCCACGGCTGTGTCTGAAATCACTCACTGTATAGTCCACTCTATAGTGAGTTTGCCATTTTGTAGTGCTGTCTGACTGTATAGTGAGTATTATTATACCCTACATAGTGGACTCACAGTATCCCACAATGAAAAGTAGTGTACAACCGATGGTCACTAACCAAGCAACATATAACCGAAAATGACCTAAGTGTCCAAAAGTTTTTTTCATTTTACAGATGAGCTCACTAAATAGTAAATTTCTGCAGCCTGCTACTTGTTGTAACTCTCTCCACATCCCCCATTCCCCATGGAGTCAACTTAATTAAGACACACTGACTAAATGATTCTGAAGTACTGTGTTTCTTGTAAATGAAGGCACGTTGTGCTGTAAAACTGTCTCAAGCCAAATTCCCCACAAGCTCATGTGGGCATTTTATCATTCTCAACACTAAGTATTTGTAATTTGGTGAATTGTGGACATGACATCACCCGTATGGGCTTATCGTGGATATGCATTTAAATATTGAATAAACAATGATAGATTGTGTCCTTATCATAACACATGAAGCGAGCCATGCGACACACTGTTGAGAAAGCCTTTGTTCCGAGGCTGGATTTTAAGTTATTAGTACAGATGTCAATGGGATTTTGAATGAAGCTTTCTGACATATGGAACAGAACCTGGAAGTTCCAGTTGACTCTAATGTAGTTTACGGCTGATATAACATCATAGGTCAGTATAGCTGTAAATAATGACACCTGACATATTTCATCTGCCATAAATTACAGGTAAAAACATTTAAATCTCTTACACCAACCGAAATCCCTCACAGGTAAACTGACTGCAGCTTTGCAGTTTGGCATTTGACATTTTTTATTTTTTATTTTTTGTAAAAACACCTGGGGTCTAACCAATTTCCTTTCCCTACACCTGTGATTTGAACATTTTGAGAGCTGATCGATGGATTGCACCCCCACCCCTCTCTGTGA
Source organism: Seriola aureovittata (assembly GCF_021018895.1). Classification (NCBI taxonomy): domain Eukaryota; kingdom Metazoa; phylum Chordata; class Actinopteri; order Carangiformes; family Carangidae; genus Seriola; species Seriola aureovittata. The sequence continues at coordinate 7,289,041 of NC_079375.1, forward strand.
ATTGCTGTCGCCACTCTCTTTGTGGGCCTCAGCGTCAACATTCAGTAACAGGGAGTCTCAGACAAACAGTGTCACTCCCCCTTCACTCTCAGTGTGTCTCTTGCTTGTCAAATCATCCCAATCAAAGGCCGGCAGAGCGTGACGCGCTATTAAAAAAAAACCAACCGCATGACAGTTGATGTACGTGCTGAACACTTGGGCGGTTCTCATCATCAAACATCAGACAGACAACGTTAGAGACCAGCTGGTGAACACAGTGAAGCATACTTTATTCCGCTTTCTTTCAGTTGTATTGTTCCGTTGTCTTATCGCCAATTATCTACTTTCTGATTAACTAAAATAAAACACAAATAATGTTTGTAAAATTTGTGCACAGTATTACATTTCAGTCTGATCCAAGCACAAGAACATATTTTTTTTGATTGAATAACTTTCCCCCTTGTTCTTCAGTAGTTATCCCAAGAGAGGGACTCGATACTCTTGACTAATGAATGCAATAACCTCTGAGGCTTAATTGCTTTTGCTCTGCAGAAGGCTTTTGTGTGAGAGTGATCCTTTCATTTTAAATGTCAGGTTCAATATGGGAAGACATAACTCTATAAAAGAACAACTGCAGTGACTCATTACTCCACATCGTCAACCCTGAATAGGAATGACTGAATTGTCAATACATACGTCTACAAGTCTATTAATTCTTGATGTTTCACTGAATGAAATCATCTCGCTTCTGTCACTGTGAGGACGTTGTCACCTCTGAGCTGCTCAGCGGTTTCATTTTTGAGCTCTTGTCAGTTTTCAGTAATTCTCTGCGTGCGATTCAAATGTTGACATTTAGATTTTCATGTCAAAAGTGATGACGATGTTCAAATGAAGGCCTGTTTTTTTTTGTTTTGCTTTTTTTCATCTATGCTGACTCAACTTATCAAAAACACAAAAACACACACACCTCCACGATAAACCCTAAGCGGAAATTGCAGGGAGGAGCAACTGTAATTAAGTTTTTGCTGAGTGAGTTCAGCTCCAGCTTCGGTCCCACGTGCCGCTTGATGCCACACAGATACAAACAAGAGACTCTCTGGGTCTCTTGTCTCTAAGTTCATTATTCCCAAAATATATATGAGATGCAGGCATCGTAACTAATCAGTAAAAGTATGAACAGCAGTCCTCATGTTGAAAAAAAAAATGTCTCTCGCTTTGAAGAGATGGCCTTTCATTTCTACTGAATCTTTAGATTCATTTGGATCCATATCATGTTTCTGTCTGTTTATATCTCTTCTGTTTTCTCTGTGTTCTTCACAAGAGAGTGACAACTTTGAGCAACTTTGAGCTTCACATAACTTGAAAGAAAACTGGAAGGTTTTTATTGTTGAAGTGTGCAGGGAGAATCAATTTCCCAAATTCCTTCAGCTCAAACTCTTGTAGAACTTCACATGAACTCACTCAGATGATCAAACAGATTACACTGGATGGACAAAATATTCTCTTGAAAAGAGTTGCAACCTCTGTTGCAGAGCACTAATGGAGCTGCTGCATTATCCCGTTTCAAAAGCTTAAGACTCCCTTTCTGATTCATGTGTTTCCTTTAATCTGCTTCTCCTTCTCGGGGATCTTTGAGATAATGGATGAGGGCTTTTCATTCACTTCAGCGCAAAGAGAAAAAGACATTTTAGGATTTTTTCAAAATCCAAATCCCCAATGGATGAATCTGAAAATGCTTCATTCACATTAAAGAAATGGCAGGAATGGAATATAATATTCAAAATCATGTTTTCTTTAGTGGTTAAAATAGACTGTAGCTGGACGTAGCTTCTGTGATGTCACCCACAGGTTTCTGAGGAGCGGTACTGAAGCTCAGAGTGGGACGTTCTGCCATCATCATCTTGCCAGTACCTGACTCCGCCGAACTCCCGGCTAATCCAAAAATGGGCAAAGAGGAGGGGCTTGTGTTGAGCCAAGACTTCAGTGCATGCCGGCTTGTGACAGGCATAGGCTCTCCCTCCTGTCACTCAAAGCGGCACGACCTCAATTATGCAGAACTTTAAGCCTTAATAACATTTAAACAAGTGAGTTATATAAAAATTCACCCAGTTCAGTTGTTATGAAGGAGGAAATTAGCCAAACCAAAACCGTTTTCTGTACCAGGCTGTAAACATGTTTATTTCTGCTGTAAATTTGGACATTTTAACATGGGAGTCTATGGGGATTGACTCGCTTAAGCAGCCATTCGAAGAAGTGTTGGCTGTGTTGGCTTCATTTTTCTGCCTCGGAAGTTGCCGCTTGGTGTATAGTCGCCTGAAACTAAGAATCCTTGTGTTTTCGCTAGCTTAGAAAGAGCGAGTGTTTCCTCTTCCACTGAGCCCGCCATGTTGGATCACCATGTTTCTACAGTAGCCAAGAATAGACAAACCAAACACTGGCTCTACAGAGGGCTTCTCTCATTTTTACACTCACCACAACACGCCACTAAATCCTGCACAGTGGTGCTTTAAAATGCTCCCGTTTTAGCGTGGATGAGGAAAAGTTAGCTTTTGCAAAATGATGACGTAAGCCTGATCAGATCCGGGTGCAAGCTGTATATGAAGACAACTTTCTATTGCCTCTACCTCTCTGTGAACATCCCCACACAGTTATTTCAGCTCTGCCTTCTATAGATTACATTTCACTAATGTTGATGTTTATTTTGTTGTTTGCCATTTTGTGAAAAAATGAGATTTAAAACCTTATTTTCTAGTGTGGACACAGCGTCTTCAGATTTAGCTGGGCTTAGTGTGGATACAGCATTAGTCATGATTATTAGCAGACGCATGAACTTTGCTGCGAGGGAAGTTGATATTGAGGATACTGAACTGACATTGAGTCATTCAGACGAAGGTAGAGCTTTCCCATCCGTCCTTGAAAAATGACACTCTCTCGTGCAGCGTCCTGTAAGAATAAATGGCCTTCACAGAGCCTCTCTGTTGGACTAGGAACACATTTAGGTTAGAAAGACACTACAGACACTTTTTCTGCTCTTGATGCCAGACATGGTGAGATGTGACGGTGAGATGTGACGGTGAGATGTGAGTACCCTGAGTACCCTGATGGGTTTTTTGAATGCCACACTCCCCAGGGAATCCTCAGTTTGATCCCGTTCACTGCTTTTCTGCAGGTGTACTCGCACGGCTCTCGAGGGCCCGGGGGACCGGCCTCTTTTTTTTAGGTTGTTTCCATGGAAACCCCAGGAGGAAGTTCATGTTGTGGGTTATCCTTATCTTACATTTGTTTGACCTCCACTCGCACCGCTGACATCCGTTCGTTTATTTATTTAGCTTACTGCTGAGAATCACACACCTGAAACTGAGAACAATTACACCCAGTCTGTTTACTTTTAGCCGTTTTTGCGTGCACACATGAGAACAGAAGGACGACACAGAGCAGATCAGGGAGGAGGAGTCTGCTTCTACTTCATTCACAAAGCAGATTCTTCATGGCCAATTTGCCAATACTGTACGTGCGAAGGGAGGCAGCCGACCGCCGAATAATCTAACGGAGACCAACTGACAGAGGGAGAGGCTAATTAAAGTGTTATTAAAGCTTCTGCTGTGTGTTGAATACAAAATAACCCAAGTGTGTAGCTTCCAGGGCCTGAGCTCATTTCTTATGTTTGATCTTATAATGAGTCTCATTCTGGATGTCACAGCAGCTTAACTCCGACCGAGCATGTCCGTTTTACTTCTGATCTTGTGGGTTAAGGTCATGACTTTTGTGTAGCGTTTGTCTGCAAACTATATCACCTTTTTAAAGATATTACTCAGATTTCCCAGGGAAAAAAGCATAGACGCATCCACATTCTGGGAAAGTGGACCCCCACTGTGTATAATATCAAGATATATGGACAGCCTTTGTGATGGATACGTATTTACATATATATACAATATAAGCATACATACATAAACATACATATTTGTATGGGCTAGACATATATGTCAGTATATAACATAGGTTTCATTTATAATTTTTATGCGTATGTTTTTGATTTTATATGTACATATATATCATACATGGAAATTCAATATATGTACATATATTACATTTGTGCATGAAATCAAAAGTTTGGATGAGATGTCTGAGTTTCGTGTACTTAAAGAAATGGATGGAGGATCATGTTAAAATGTTTTTTCTCTATTCCTTTCAGTTGGATGCTGACCGAGATGAGGAGGAGGTCTTCTGCGACATCAGCATGACTTTGGACAACAAGCTGTTTCCCTCCAAAGAGCCTGCAGCCGGTGAGATGAACTCTTATTTTATAAAACAGTAACAGACCCTTCAAGAGACATTTTAAGGCAAAACACATTTTTTTAAAAAACAGCTTCCAACAGTTTCCAGGCAAAGTTGTAAGTTGGAGCTTCAACAATTAGTGGATTGATTATAGGTTTTTGATAATCAAATAACTGTGTAAATGTGCAGATTTTATGCTTTTCTTTGTCGTGTGTGACAATAAACTGAATATGTTTCGGTTTTGAACTGTTGGTCATACATAACAAGCAGTTTGAAGATGTCACCTTGACACCCTGTTAGAAATTTTAATAGGCATTTTATTGATAAATAATATCAATTAATTGAGAAAACAGATTAGTTAATAATGAAAATAATCATGAGTTGAAGCCCTGCTGTTGGAAGTTAAACAGAAAAACACTGACAGTAAACAATTTGCAGATGTGTTTCTCATTATGTTGATGACACGACTAATTCAGGCTGTAATATTATCCAGTGTAAGTGCAGTTGTATATGACTGTCATCTGTAAACACTGCTGTTTATTTTGTAGTACTGCAAATAGTTATTAAAGAGTATTTCCATTTTATGACACGTTATACTTCTACACCCCAATAATTCAGAGGCAAACGTACTTTTTACTGCGCTACATTTATTTGGTAACTTTGCATATTCAGATTAATAATATATAAAATAATCAGATTATTGTAGGTTAGGAAAAGACATTTACAATCAAGATATTTTGATGCAAATACTTTTGTACTTTGACTTTAGTAAAATTTTAAATGCGAGACCTTTTTGTTTGTACAAGTATTTCTGCACTGTGGTGTTGCTACTTTTACTTAAGTGAAAGATCTGAATACTTCCACCGCTGTGCAAAAGGTAGTGTATGTTCCACGGCTACGATAGGCAGCCAGCACTGGATCAAATTTAATGTTCCCAGAAGAGAGGTTTTGTTAAGACATCATAACAAGTAAAAAATCATAATGTTGCAACATGTGTGTTTGCACATACATTCAATGTAGTAGAGGGCATTCGTTACAGTGGCTATGGGCCAAATAATGATGAAACATGATGCAATCAGCAGCTCTGAGTCCAGCATCAGAACACCTACAGACACCATGAAGAGCACCAAGAGGATTTATTCCCTTTACCAGTGCATGTGTGCAGTGATGAAGGGCTTCTCCAAAACAGTCCACACACACAAGAAGAGAGAACAAGTGAAAACCAAAAACATCACCCACCAGCTCCCTGGTTACCACAAGAGTTGGCATAGCAACCAGTGAAGCAGGGTTAGCCACGCTTTGTGAGAAAAACAGAATCAACAAGGTTAGAATGAGTCTTTGATCCTCAGATGGCGTGACAGAGACGACCAGTTTGTATAATGTAAAACCTGATCATTTACCATTTTTAAAAATGTCCCAGACAGATCTGAGTGTTCCTCGCCTTCAGTCAAGGTCTGACTGACACAGCCACACACACGTCTGTTGAAAACATACGATCAGTCAACGTCCGCAGGGATTTCATAAGTGATATAGATCATAAAAGGGTTTAGTGAAAGGAAGAAATATTACCGCTGGCACACAACTCAGCTGGCAAAATATGCCTGTTTCGGTTGCAATGCAGCCATTACTTTTCTGGATGATGAAGTGTAACTTGTAAATGTGGCCACACAGCACAGAAACCCCACATCTTTTGAAGTGTAAAGGCAGACTCGCCGCAGAGTGTCCTCTGCTTTAACTGTAGCACATTTTGGTACAACACTTCTTTTTTTTCTTTTGAGGAAAAGGAATCCTGAATGTTTTTTCCTTTGTAGATCTGTTTTTATACAGTCCCATGACTGATATCTGATCAATAAGGGAGACAAACCTGATCATTATATATAATTTCATATTCCTTTTTTTTTCCACAAACGCATAACATAAACAAACATTTTTGCCATAGTTCCCCCAAATTTGGCTATTAAAGGAACAGTGTCACATTTTGGGAAATATTCTTAATCATTTTCTGATGGAGAAAAAGATCGATACCCTCTCATAATGCCAGTCAAACATAAGGCTACAGCCAGCAGCTTCTCTTAGCATAGCATGGTAAGACTTTCTGGTATAACTTCACTTATTTCCAAGGCACAAGGAGAGGTTTTATTTAACAGCTGTAGAGACCAACACATTTAGAACCTGCTTGAAACAAGGGGAAACAATTATCCTCTGTCAGTACGACTAAAGCTCAGTAATTAACACTCATTCTCATTCTCTGGTAGACGAGCGATGTAATGGTGACTTGCAATTCTTGTTACTTGTTTGTCAAACAAATACACAGATACCTATATCTGCAATAAGCTAACAGTGGCCCATATGTCAGGTAACTCTTTCTCCAATACACCATGCTTTGTTCACCAAGCGTTTTCAGCCATCTTGGCTGTCATTAAGGCATTTGATGAAGGCGATCAGTCAAATTGCCTGTTCTCCTTCTCTGCAAAAGCGAAGGCAAACTGCTTTGGTGATGTTGTGATGAAGGGAACAGTCTGCAGAGCAGATTCTCCACAACAGATTCACTCAGGAGGAAACCCAGGTTTGTGTCAGGAGGTGCTGAATCACAAAGAGAGAACATATAGCACCTCGAAAATAGTTCAGGAGGAGAAAAAGGTGTTTGGAGGAGAGGAGGAGCGAGGAGAGCTGCTGCCCCATGATATAATCAGTTACAATAAGTGAGGATCCAGAGGAAGTTCATGGTGGACATGTAGAGACATTCTTCGGGTGGCGTTACTATAACACGAAACTCAATCTTTTGCTTGAAGGATTTATATTCAAGTGAAATTGAGCCTCAAATCATCCATCAAGAAAGATTTCCATCTAGAATCCAAATATCCAGCGATGAAGGTCAAGCACATAATAGGAGTGAAGCTCACGTTCGCACGTCTTTGACATCAAAATTGGCTTGTGCTATACTTGACAGCTACCTGACACACTTCTGCAGCTCCTCTCCTCACACTTGAGAGCAGTCTGCTTCATGACAAAACACCCAAAATACCAAACAGACAAAGGTGATAAAAAAATTTTTTTTTAAATAATAAAAAAAAAACCTCTGCACTTACACCACTTGAGCGACAGAATCTCAAAAATAGATCCTTGAACAAACGAGAAACATTCAGGCTTTCATTAACTGAGAAATCATCACTTACCTCCTGTGAAAAGCCACTGAACCCTCTTAATGTTCACTGATTTCTACTGAACCATCATTATATAGTTCTTAAGATAATATATTACCCTTGTAGAATTGAGGAACTTCACAGATTGATCTTTTTCTCATATAGCCCATAGTTGGCTGAGAGAGCTCCTCATCGACAGTCCACTTACTATATGTAGCTGCACTTTGAGATGCATTAAAGAGCATTTTTCTAGATGTTCTTTCACATTATTATCCATAATGGAGCCTCCCAATAGGTGTTCCACACAGGAATAAAAAGAACAACATACTGAGCGGAGTGCAATTTGAAAAGACCACTAAAAGGTCTATTTTTGCTCTGTGAAACTCTCGGCGATCAGGCGATGTCTTTACAACGCAAAGAAAAAGTAAAAGGAGAAGCTGCAGGAAACAAAAAAGATCAAGTGAAATTTAAAAATAGATTGGCAGTTGTTACGGCAAACTCTTTGAGAGAAATTGCCTTCAGGTCCATCTGCCACATTTCTCCCACTGCTGCCTCTCTCTCCCCCAGCCTGGTCCATCCCCGGGCCGTGATCATCGCAGCCGCACGTGCGGACCAAAGTGAAGCGCTGCTGATGAACGCAGCCTCGGCCACCTGACATCACTGGCCTCAAAAGCTACACAGAAAAACTCCACGCTGTCATACCTCGCCCCCCTCGCTCTCCAAAGACGAGATGCACTCTGACGTGCTGCTGACTTTTTAAGTTGTGACTGTAGAGAGTACACTGGGTCGTTTTTGTTCGCCGTTTTTCTCTGTAAATGTGGTGGATTCTGAGTTTCTTTTCTTTTTTTTTAAAAAATGCATCGAAGGAACTCACAGCTGCTGTCTCTCTGGAATCTGCCTGAATGTTTGAAGCTGCATCCTCACAGAATCTAACCCAGTTCACTAATCAGGAGGCTGTGGCATGCAGGAAAGAAAGATCTGCCAGGGGGAAGTGTTATTCACGACCCATTTCCACTGAGGAAAAAGGATGAAGATGCAATGTGTTAGAATTTATCACAGCATCACCCCTCAGCTGCTTTCTGACAGGAGGAAGTTCAGGTTCACTTCAGGTTCAGGGATTTCTGTGTTAAAATCTTAGAATCTTGATTTGTAGATATTCTGTTATGATATGCTTTGCATTGTGTCACTTAGACTGGAAATCAAAGTGCAGATGTGCAGCGGTGTGTCTACATCTGGAAATTAGATGTCGCTTTCCGTGCCGTTGTGGTGCACATGGTGCAGGGATAAAATTAACTCCTATGTAATGCAAAGAGATCATGCAATATACATATATACAAGTATTCATCTTCATACATTAATCTATATACTACTGGCCTTGACAGCTAACAGTACCAAAATGACTTTTTTTATAGCCGTCAGCTCAGAAACGGATCCAAGATTTCTTATGTTTTCCCTTTTCTATATTTCTAATGACATTTTCCAGACATGAAATGTGACTGTTGAAAAAAATTCAGTCAAATTTTAAAAATTATTCCAGCCTCTTAAAAATTAGGATTTGCTGCTTCTCATGTGAGAAATAATTAAACATATTAGGAAATACATTCTCATTTGCAACGAATTAAAAAATAAGACTATTGTTACACAAATGTAAGAATGTAATTTAGAAACAACAGTTTGAGGTCTTACAGGGTGAATACGTGCTGTAAATGTTTCTTGACAAACAACAGCCGAGCCCAGCGGCTTCCTGGAGTCTTGCCATCATTGCCAGGCAACAAGGCAACCCCTGTGTCCTAGAAATTATGTCTATACGCAACGTTTTGAAGGAAATATAACTGTGACATTTTCTATTAAAAATAAAGAGGATATGTAGTTAATTGACATTTGGCAGGTCACAAACGTGTTGATAGTGAATACTTCAGTGAAATTTAATTTCTTTTCTGCCGATGTGTCTGATCATGCAGGTCAACATCCACTTGCAGTGACTACAGCCTTATTAAACTTTTATATGGTTACGTTGAGGCACCGGCAGCACTTTGTTAAGGTTGGAGAAAGACGGTCTGATTTGATACAGAAAAGGTTCACAGTGAGAGAACGTGTTTATTTACATTGAATGAAAACCGCAGTCCTTTCCGAACCATGACAGAGGCACACACATCCACCCGACCACCTACCACTGACTCTGGTGTAGTTTATAAATGTAGTGCTTCAGTCATTCATAAAAAAAACCCAATGCCTCTGAAAATGATCCTGCCAGGTCACTGGGGAAATTATTTTGTAATATATATATATATATATAAACATAACATGCAGGACAGGGTCCAACTAGGAGGCTAATCACCTCTGGTCTCTAGCTCCACACTTTACACACACACACACACACACACACACACACACACACACACACACACGAGACACATTCATCTTCACATCTATGTAACCAAATAAGAGTATCACCCAAAATGTTGACCAATTCCTCTAAACCTAACTGAGTCAAGTTTGATGATTGTGGTGTATTTTCTGTGTTCAGGCCCCAGTGAGCTGGACCTCAGTCTACTGGGTGAAACCAGCAGTCTGGCAGATGCTGCTTGCAAGTACGATGAGGTAAGAGTACCATTCATTATTACCTGTTGAGTGTGGAGGGTCACTCCCGGATTTGGGAGCACATATAACCCTCATTAAAATTCTTTTCAACTTGCAAAACAGTAGCTTTCTATTGGTTCTAACTAGACAGGATAGACGTTTCATGGCTCGCCAGTTAGGACCACCGTTCCTCCTTGGACCACTGTCAGTAGGTTGTTTTTAAGGCAGCTTCTTACTGTGACCAGCCCACGGCACACCTGCACCTGTGCAGTAATCATGCTGTGTAATCAGCGCCTTGATATGTCACACCTGTGAGGAGGACAGGTTATCTCGGCAGAGGAGAAATTCTCACCAACACGGATTTAAACACATTCGTGAAGAAGATTTGAGAGACAGAGAGAGGCCTTTTGTGTGTGGTAGGAAAAAATCTTTGATTTCAACTCATAAGAAATGGGAGCTTCTAGTGTGTATATTTTTGTTCAGTGTATATCTCAGACCTTGATATGCACCACAATTACAAGGTAATCAATGTTATTTGTTTCACCTGTGAATGGTCATAATGTTTTGGCTCATCAGTGTGAATTCAGTGTTCACTTACTGAGCTATTCGGGAGGCTTTCAAGAACATTAGAATAAATATGGAAAGTGTTCCAGTCTGATGGATTGTGTTTGTTTTTGCGATGCATATCTTAATGTTGTCCTCAATCATCTTCATAACAATCTTATTCCAGATTTGTCATCAGCAGTAACTTAATAACAATCTTATTGTCCTTTCATGGTGACATTTTTATCCCATTACAGAAATCAAATTTTCAATCATCACTAACGAGCAAAAAACCCATGAAGTCCACGTCCTGCGCTCTCTCTCTCTCCATTTCTGTCCCTTCTTTGTCGTTGCAAAACATAAGTGACAATCTGCAAATTACCTTTTCAAAAATGGCAAATGGTGAACTCGTTTCAAAGGCCGGATGATTCAGCCAGACACATGCCCAGAGATTCAGAACTCTCAGGCGAAGGATGCAGACGAGCATCATTCCTCCGCACAATCCTGGCGCTGCAGCGAAGCAAAACCCTGACCTCTGTCTCATTTTCCATCCTCCGAGAGTCTAGAAACAAATTGCTCTTCTCTCTCTTCCTCCTTCTGCTTCTGCTTTTCTTCTCTACTTCTTGTCTCGGGAGTGTTGCTGCCTGATGGAGGCTCTTTATTGTTTTTTTCAATGTTCCAACCAGTCTGATATCAGGGCATAAACACTCCGTCAGCAGCACACCTCTTCATTTATACAGTGCACTGAATTCACACTTGGGAGCTGCTCATGATAACTGAATCTGTTTACTGTTGGCTGCCCAGCAGTGGAGAAGTTTGGATATTTTGCTTGGCAGTAATTCACTGGTAGTTGCGTAAATAGCCCTCCCCCGTAACATTTGCTATCATTTTTCCTCCTTCTCTCTTTATCCTTCTCAATAATATATCTACATACTTCATTTACTCTGTTTTTACAGTTGTACTCATGCACATGTGTGGAGTTTATCTAAAAGGGTGACATGGGACAGGATTAGAGATTTGAAACAACAAACATTCTACGATACTTTTTGAGGGAAGCACCTGCTACATGGGCTACCACACGTCTCCTGTTGTTTAATGTCTTCTTGTTTGAACCGCACCATTCCTGTCTCTTTCAAATGGATGGATTCCACTTTTCTCTTGATTGCAGAGTTTGACATCTACATGGTAGGGTATCAGCTGAAACTAAATACTGATGTCAACCAGTTCTTTTTCAATTTAAAAAGAATTGAAAGTGCATAACTTGTATGAAAAATGCAATTATATTTATCTAAAACATTTAGAAATTTTAGAACTTTTTTTATCAACCAAAATTGGTAGAGACCAAATACACAACTCCAATGAATGAACGATGCCTCTCTGTAACTGCTGAGTAAATAAGCATATGTTTGCTAACAAGGTCGAAATATCAACTTCAAAAGGTGACGATATGTCAATGTTGTGTTCGCAACTAGTTTCTGCTGCCCCCAGGTGGCAAAACAATCAGTTATTGCAGGTTTCTTCCATATCTGGACAATACTTCCGAACAGCTACTGTTTAAAAGGTCAAGAACGAACTTTAAATCTCAACTGTTGAGCCATATATAATTGCATGACAGATCATGTGATATAAACAAAGGCTCCAGAACACAATCATAACAAAAGATTGTTTAGTCAAATACATATGTCTGAGGCACTGAGTCCAATCCAGTAAATTGGGTTGGTGCATTATCACATCTTGTGGCAGGGAAATGGAAGATCAGCACATAATATCAGCCAAAACTAGCCTAGTAACACAGTTAAAGGTGCCGCGATATACCAATATTGATGATAACTGTGATATGTAAAAAGTAAAATGTTGACATTTTATTCATAATACACATATGATAATATTGAAATGGCAGTTGTTTGGCCTTGGCCTAACTGTTAATGTTGGTTACAGACTCTCTCCATCTCCCTAAAGTCATATTTGAGTCTAATTCATTCACCAAACAAGAGACAATAAACACACAATAAACAAAGTTTAAGATAAATTTGACTAAGAGCATTTTTTTTCTATAGATATTGCGATAATATAGTTATTGTGAATTCTTTTGGTCATGATCGTGTTGTGAAACCTGATGTTGTGACAGCCCTAAGAACAATGTGGAATAAATGCTGCAGAGTAGGTCTACTCAACTTGTCAAAGCACCTTCATCACCTTCATACTTCATACTTCATTTTAACATTGATATGTTTTGTCCATGTGTGACTGTTTACAGAGAGGACATTGTTTGACCTTCACCAGCCCTGTTCACAAACAGTCGGGTGCTTTGTTACCTGGCGGCCGACATCCTGGTGGGTGTCTCCTGCGCCTCATGGCCGACTGTGATTTCCTAATAAAACACCCTTAGTCATGCCCGGTTAAAAAATGAACTTTAATTGAGGCCAATCCATAAGTATTGACCGAGGTCACCTACTCCTCACTATTCAGACACATTCAGACACATTAAGACTGAGGGTAAAGCCTGGTGTGTTGATAGGACGCGGAGGTAATCCTTGTAGAGGAAACCACAGAGCAGCTCGAGTATGGAGGGAGTGCAAACAGAAAGGGGCAGCCGGCTCACTGAAGACGTCCCCGTGCAGCTCTTCCCGTGGCGAGCTGTGACTATCTTTTCTGTGAAGTGGAACAAAGACGCTGTGCAACCTTGTCATTCCATATTTGTGGCCTCAGATATGAGACGGAGCTGTACTTTGTTAGCGTGCTGATCCACAGAAGGTGGCAGAGGAGGGAGACAGAAGGGCAGAGCGGCTATTTTGGGGCTCTGGTGTCAAATCTCATGGACATTTTTCTCCAATTATTTCTTACTTTCCACCACCTCCAGTGTGATCCTGATGAGAGCATGAGATCTACAGCTGACATAGCTCGTGTTTCTGACTCACTTTTCTTCTTTGTGGCTTTGAAATCTTTGTAGTTTGCTCCTTTATGGAGTACGGCAACTGTAGTTGAATCCACGTCACTGTCAGCTGTAGATGTTGACGCCTCTCTAGCAAGGAAATCTGTTTAGAGCTCCTGTGTGTTTTAATAAAAATATAGATATTTAGTGCCAGTGTATCACGAGACGAAGCAATACAATGTATTCCAGTATCCCACCCCTTTTGTTTACATTCAAGTGACAGACCCCTCTAGTGGCCGTAGTGAGTATATGACAGGAGCAAAGGAGGACGTCAGGTGACGCAAAGTCTGCATTCGCAGGTCGACAAAACATTGGACTTTAACATGGGAGACTGTTGTTCATTTCCATTTTGACTTCATTTGACGACAAAGGCCCTCTAATCTTTAAGTACTTATTTCAACTTTATTTCAACGTCTTTTTCCTAAACCTAACCAAACCTTGACCATAGCATTGGGAGACTGAATCCATGTGTCACTGTTCACTTGATGAACGATTTACTCACATTACGACTAAATACATTATTTCTTGTAATTGCTTTCATCTTCACGTTGCTCCCAAGCTCTGCTGGAAGGGGAGTATTTGGCAAAAAGCCTCAATAAAAACTACTTTCTAATTGAGGAAGTTAAAAACCGTCTAAATCTGAACTCTACCTCAGTAAACGAAAAAGCCAATTACACGATTAGTTCAAACAAGCTTCAATCATACTGCTGCTTTGTGCTGCTTTCTGTGTGCTGATGATGATGATGACGAGGGCTCTTCAGCCCACAAGAGAGAGACATGACAGTTCCGCACCGTGGTCCTGATGTTTAATGAGTCGGGGGCAGCAGCCACAGCTCATTTGATAAGATCACACAGGTGACTCACCCGGACGAACATGCGAAGGAATCATTCTTGTGAAATGCGGACTGAGCGACACCTCGTGCTGCTGCTAACAGCGTCACGCGAGAGGCCGTGCTGTAGACATGAGGGTGTTAGTCCAGCGTTTCAATAATGCGCCTCAATCTACACAACAATCTGGATGGACCGGGATTCAAACATTAACAAGTATTGATCCCAATGACTGTTGATCGCTTGACTCCAAAAATGTACTTGATCATGTGAAACCTTGAAAACTAATGACTAAAATCCAGTGAGTTTTCCCTCTGATATTTATTCCAAGCAAATGATGATTCATGATGATTTTGATCACTATCTTACAAACTTTTTTTAGACATTATACCTGAAAGTCCAATGGGCTAGCAGACGTGACATTTACTGAGCAAATTAATGTTTCCCTCACAGTGAACCGTTTTAATTTTGGCAACCCCCCCGACCTTCCTACTAACATTATTTCCCCCTGTATACAACAACATACCTCAGAATTTGGTGAGTGGTTTTTAAGGGTTTGCCAATATAGCAGTCTGTACTGTGACATTACAGATTCGTCAGTCAGTAGAGATTTAGCCGTTCTGTTACTACTGAGAAGGTACAGCAGCTATCTCTGTTGTATCTCTGATTGTAATAAACCACTGCGGACAATGCTGCATTTTAAAGAGCTGGACTGGTGCAGTATTAGGTAACTGGAGTGCTGCATTAATGTGATGAAGTGCCTTGATTTACCAGGTAGTTCACTGGATTAGTGAAATACATCTGGTTATTTAACAGCAATATCAGTCTGTTGGTTGGTGAATCACTTCATCGCTTCAGTTCAGACTGAAATATCTCAGAATCTGTTGAATGGATTGCCATGAAATTTGGGACGAACATTCATGTTCATGATCACGAATGTGGCGATCTTTTGGTCTTATCTCTATCGCCACCACAAGGTTGATATTTGTGTTGTTTTGTTTTTTTTTTGTGAAATATCATGAATGTTGGATGGATTGCCGTGAAATTTGCTACACATATTCATGAATTAATTGTACTGTAATAGCTTTTTTCATTTACCACCAAATCCTTTCATTTAGGACTAAATACCTGCAAAACTAATTACATTTCCATCAGCTTCAGGTGTACTTTGTGTTTAAGCTGCAGCACAATGGGAAGAACAGGAAAAAAACATCCATTCACACCTGATTATTCTGAGGTGGTTAACCCCACAGCTAGCCAGCTCCCACTGCTCGTACTCGCACCAGATTAAGAGCTTAAATTAGTGTTATAAAAATGATCTGAATGGATTGTACTAGGGTTAATGTGGGTTTTATTTTGATGTAACTGCCAGCAGTGGTGCAATATCTCCAAATCAATATGACGTGAACGCAGCATTAAGTGCTAAATAACATATTAGCTCACTAACTATCAGCAAAATATCTAAATGCTAAATATCTGCATGTTATCAGTATGTTAGCACGCTGATGTTAGCATTATGCTTAAAGCGCATCTGCGTGTAAACACAAGCCCAGAGAGCTGCCACTACAGTTAATTTGCAGGGAAAAAAAATTGGAAACATTTCATCATCTACAGTGTTCAGCTGAGTTATAAAATATTCATACACCCAGAAGAGTTTATCCATATTGCAAGAGACTCCCTTAGTGATGAAGTGATAAAGATGTAAGAAAAGCAAAGTTGTCTCCCCAGCATCCATCAGCAGTTTCATTCCTTGGTGTTAAATGAGCATTACAGCATCACTGAGCTGCGAACATGGATGGAGACTTTAGGTGTTGTTTTGGGATGTTTGTGTAGGAGTGTGTGTTTATGACTGTTCATGTGTTCATCACCAGTATACAGTATCAACTTCCCAGGAATGAAGAAAAACAGTCTTATTTGTGTGTGTGTGTGTGTGTGTGTGTGTGTGTGTGTGTGTGTGTGTGTGTGTGTGTGTGTGTGTGTGTGTGTCTCCATCACGTGTAAGCAATGTGTGCTAGTGATGTGTTTCTCTCTGAGTCATCACACCAGTTGGTGTACCCACATGCCAAGGCTCTCTGTTGGCACCCAGCCCTCCCCCACACTGACGGCATTTAACTCTAACAGAGCTCCGCTTCACTTTGTTCTGCTCCTCTACCGTTCTCCTATTGTGTATAACTGCAGCTCCACATTGACCCAGACAGAAACACAGCCATTATCAGAATACTGTGAGTTAAGAGCTGGCGACAAATGAAAATGTCACGGGAGATCATTTTTCTTCGGCTTCCTCTCTCTTTTCTTCCTCATCAGTCTGCAGATGATGACAGTCAGCTGGATCTCACTGACTGGATTTATCATCAGCTTCTGCATTATGTTACTGAGTGTTTGTTAGTTTTTTCCCACTTTCTTGTTAAGTTAAACTGTGAATGACGCTGACAGTGAATAATAGAGTCTACAACCATACTTGTGATAAAGGCTCATAGTGAACAATGTTAACATGCTGATGTTTAGCAGACAAAATGTTTACCAAGGTCACTGTGTTCATTTAGCATGTTAGCACTACTGAATATGACGGCTTTTTAACTTGTGTTTGATACCGTGAACCTTTGACCAGAGAATGGCACTAGATTTAAAGCACAGGTTTTTTAAAGTTATTACATTGCTTTCTCTGGGGACCATGAATGTGTGAATCAAATTTCACAGCAGCAGTCCAGCCGATAGCTGTAGAGATGTTTCAATAAGAAGCAAAAATGTGAACCTGCTGGTGACGCTATAGGAAAAGTCAGGGAGCAACAAAAGTCATTCAAATGTATCCTCTGGAGACTCTGAATATCCATAGAAAATTTCATGGCAGACCATCCAATAGTTGTTGAGATATTTCATTCTGGACTAAAATGGTGGATGACTGACCAAAAAGGCGACCGACAGACTGACATTGGCATCCTAAAGCTGTGTCACTATGTTGCCAATCCTGGTCAATATCATTAAAAAGTTAAGTTATTGTCCGTCTATTTGTTTTTAACCCAAGGCCCAAGGACAATGAAGTCATTTAATTTGAGAAACAAAGAAACAAACAAACAAACAAACAAACAAACTGCAACAAAAGTGAGTAAACCCTTCAGAACCCTTCAGCAGTGAGATTCAATAATTAAATTTTTCAACATTTTGTATGTCTGCCTTTATTTCTGATGACAGATTCAATGCTCCTGGGCATGGAGTCTTACGCATATCTGTGGAGAGATGTTCCGCCGTTCGTCACGGATGATTCTTTTCAGCTGCTGTTTGCTGGAGGGGATTTGTTGCTTGATCTTTTGCTTTAAAATACACTGGATTCAAGTCAGGAGACATACTTAGTCATAGTTTTCACTTTTTTCTTCTTTAAAAACTCTGTGTTTGCGATCACTGTCATGTTGGAAAATTCCTCTCTTGTCAAGCTTCTTGAGAGTGGGAGTCATCTTTTCATTCAGTATTTGGGAATACAAATTTGCATTCATAATGCCATCTATAAATGTCATCTGCCCTACACCTTTTGCACTTATGCAGCTCCATATCAGCACACTCCCACCTCCATGATTCATGGTCGGTGCTATGCAGTCACTGTGGTAGTCCTGGCTGGCTGCACACAAAAACATGCTGAACCGCAGCTGATCCAAAAAAATTTTATTTTGGTTTCATCTGACAGAAGAATGTGTTGCTGCCATCATTCATCGGGCGTCTTTTCACGTTCTTTGGCAAAGTTTATTCATGCTTTTGTGAGAAACGGTTGCCACGGACGTCACCGGTGGAGGCTCACTCCAAAAAAATGTCTTTTGCACCGTCTGATCAGTCACTGAAACACCAACTTATACACATAATCCCTGTGCCAAGTCAGAAGCAAACATGTCTTTTTCAAAGCAAGGCTGAAAAACAACTGTGTAATCTGCTATTTATGCAATGACAGCGACTGCACCTTCTGTTATTCAGGCTCTTCCTGTTCTCCTCTTCCTCACCGCTGCTGCTGCTGCTTCAGCTTACGCTCAGTAGCAAACTTAGGCTCTTGTACCCTTTCCCATCTTTATGAAGTCTCACAATCTGGTTTCTCCTCACCATGTGGAGCCATGTTGCATTAAGCCCCTTTTCCACTGGTCAAAAAACCCGCTAAGACCTACTAACATTGGGGCTTTTGTGGCAATTGAAAAGGGTACAATTGGCATTCACACCCGGGTCAAATGACTCTGCAGTAGATGCGGGTATTTAATGGCTCCAGCTCCAGTCGACATTGACGTTAACAACACCAGGGTGAACCGGCTGATTTTCACCCCTTTTCCTGCTGTGACATCTTCCAGAGCACAGACACTGTAGACACACCTGTCACCTGCCCAGCACGGTGCTGTTCAACCACAAACACTGTGGCTACACTGCGCTCCAGGATGACAGAGTGAGCTGCAGCCCTGAAATAAGTTTTAAAAAACACACAATCACTGTTCGAATCGTCTCACACGGAGGCTCAAGAGATGAGACGTGACAGTTTAGCAGTTTGCACGGCGGCTAGCGGCTCAGTCCTTCTCCCCTGCGTCTGCGTGTGTGCTCTGTAAGTGCATGTGATGACATCACTCCTTGCAGTGGAAAACCGGCTTTGATTAGCAGGTTTACCCACGTTTATACCTGCTCATTTTGGTGTAAAAAGGGTATTAGACACAACCCAGGCCAACACTGAGGAAGCTGTGGTGTTCACAGGTTATTTTATCACCTCGTTCATGCAATTGGCCGTAATTGTAAATTAGGTTTAATCACTTTAAGTGCATTGATGTTGTACTTTGGGGCCTGTATTTTCAATGCAGTCTATTCAACCTCTTTGTTTTTAATAATACATAAGATCCAATACTGAACACTGTCAGATCACACAATCTTCAATCATTTTTGTGATATTGCAGGGGTGTACTCACTTTTGTCGTGTAGTCCACCTCCTCAGTGGGCGGACATCTTTTTCATGATATTGTTGTTGCCAGAGCACCTGATATAATGTTTTGATGTGTACATAATACTTTGTGGCTTTGAGAAATATAAAAACAATTCAGTTAAATTACATTTCACGCTATATTTATGTGCACATTAGATGTTTCTCTCTCAAATGTGAAGTCGGATGCTCAGTTTTCACACATTCCTGATGAAGTGCATAATGCAGCCTATTGTTTGGTCTCTGCTCCGATAGCTGTTTGCCTCAGACCTGCCTGTAGAGATAATAGATGCCTAGTTAGATTTTTGAAAACATGTTGCACAATTTGAATAGTTGCTGCCAACAAACATCATAATGTTGCAAGCTGTGTTGGGTGATGCAGCAACATTCAAGTTTTACATCCCGGTGAGAGACTCAAAAAATGGAAACCCTAATCTGTGCTCTTAATATTCCCTCTCTACTCCCATAAACTGGTGTTTGCCATTTAAAAGATCCATTAACATTTTAATTTGAAACTCTCTTTGCCTCGTCATTTTTCGAACAGAAATGAGACAGCACTTGACTACAGAGTCCATTAGGCGTAAATTGATTGATCAAATTAATTTACACATCATTCATTCAAATTATTAAATCATCCATTCTGTACAATAATTAGTTTTGCTGACTTCATTCAGTGACCTGTATCGTTAATTTGTTTAATGCATTCTGTCAAATTAGTAATAGTAAGTTATCACCTTCATTTCATTTTCCTTCATGATATGGAGCTGTTGTATTTACAGTAATACAGTTTTATTGTGATACTCAAATACAAGCACGGTATGTATTGTAATTTGGGATTTGGCCGTTATGATTAACATCCCTTAGGCACTGTTATGTAATGAGATGACAGATTGTTTTTCCATATTATCTTTGATGATACAGGATGACAACAGGTCGGTGAGCCAGTCAGAAGAGAGGAGGCTCTGAGCCTCTCTTCTGATTGGCTGACTGTTTTCTGAGTGATTTGAATAAAAACATAGCAGGTTTCAGTAAACACTCAGAGAAACCAAATCCTGCAAGGTTGGAGGGTGGGTCCAGGTGGGCGGGGCTTGGGGCATGGATGAGGGTGGTGACTGCTTTGTTGTGACATCACAAAGTTCCAGAAGTCCTGACGGCTGGTTTTAAGGCTCAGTGTCTGAATACAGGATGTGTGCGTTTCTCTGTGGACTGAGGCTTTGATACTTTCACAGTATTAATATAGAACCTAGACCTGCTTTATAATCAAAGAAGGCACAGACATCTCACTTTATACAATATGGGACATTTAAGGGTGCAAATGATTAATTATAGGGAATAAGTTAAACCAGCACTGATCAATATTTTTATATTAACAAATGTGTCAAATATGTGATGTGAAAGGTGTCGAACCCTCAAATAATCAACACACAACTCTGCAGTTCCCCTTAGTTCTATCGAGATTTTTTAGCTTCTTTCATCTCATTGTTTTGGTTTTTTACCTGCTACGACAGAGAGAGTTAGCGACTTGCTCTGTATCTGCTGGATGTGTAAATAAACAACTGCTTCATTCACCACATCAACTTTATTAAGTGATGATATGTTGTGTTTACAGCTTTTTGCACTGCCCCCAAGTGGCCAAAAAAATCAATCAATTCAAGTTTGAGCTAAAATATTAATAACTGATACATAGAGCTGAAGAAAACTGCAGATTCAGGTGATAACTCCACACTACAAGCAAAACCTTGCACAATACATGTAATTGTTTAATCCACTTAATATGAAAATATTGATTATAGCAGCTTTAAATAATGTAAGGGATCAAATCTCAATTCAGGAAATTTTCTGTAAATTTATTACAAAACAATGCTTATATTAAAAGATGATAAGGGTGAATGTCTCTCTTGGGGCTCTGAATATTATCCTCCTCTGTGCACACACATACTTCACAAAGATGAGGCTTCACACATTTGTCCGTTTCTGCTGTGACCAGACATTTAGATCATAAAAAAATTATTATTTTTTAATGCTACAACTCCGGTCATTAGAAGGTCATTTGTGCCAGGATGATGCAGATGGCCGAAGCTGAGGGGGATAACCATGGAAACCTGCAGCACTGAGACTTTGGGGATTATTTTTGGAAATGGTCTCAAATATCTGAATTTAGTTTATGTGTTCTTGAATCAAATGAATCAGATTTTCTCTGGAAACAGATTAAACTAAGAGGAAAACGTCTCTCTGCCGATTTTTCTGCCCCAGTTTGACTGTGACGTGTTTGTAAATGTAATCATCTTTCAATGAACGAGGCTGCTGGGAGTTTCAGTCTGCCTCCAGACTCAGACCATGTGTTTGCTCCAGGGAGACTGAGGGTTTACTCAGCACTTATTCTCTCTTTCTCAAACACTCTTTCATCTTCTTTTCTCTCTTCCTCTCTGTCTTGGTCTTTGTTTTTCCTACGCTCTTTTGCCAAATACTGTGACTCTCTTTTTCTTTGTGTTTCTATTTCGATTTCCTTTGTTTCATTTTCACAATGCTATATCGCCGAAAAATATGTGGACGCCCCATTCTTCTGGTTATAATGCTACCGAATACAATTATGTTTTAAAAGACAGCGTCCTTCCAACTTTGTGTCAACAGTCTGAGTAAGGCTCTTCAACATGACGATGCCCCCATGCGCAAGGCCAAGGTCTGGTTTCACAAAGATATTTTAAAATTTAGACTAGTCTGTACATGGATGGATTATCAAACGGGCTTTCTGGACCCAGAACCAGAAACTCAACTTAACCAGAAATCATGGTGAATTAGTCCATGTAGTGAGACAAGAACTAGACAGCTTTGAGCAGTGGATGAATGGAGATGTCTGTCTGAAGTCTGACTGTTCATTAGATCTAAGTCATAGTCTATCTTTGTGAAACTGGTCCGTTTCCCAGTTGGTGTGGTAGCACTTGACTGGCCTGAGGAAATACGCAAATCCGAGCTAAATATTTGGCAAATTAATTGGTATTAAAGAGAATCGTTGGTTGTTCATGTGAGTCTCTCGTGTCTTTCCAGGTTGAAGAGGAGGAAGAAATTGGGTACGCTGAAGGAGCTGCAGACAGTGAGTTGATGAAATAATGATTTTTATCGATTGTACAGTCAAAAGACGAGAAAATCAAACACTCTCCATCTTTCTTCTGTAACACACACACACCTTATCTCATCAACAAAGCTTTTATAAGCAGTCACACATTTATCCTTTCTTATGCCTTCTTTCATAAACTAGCAGCCCACTCCATTCAGCATTTCATCTCACACACACACACACAGTTTCATCTGAGTAAATGCCACGTGTCATGTAGCTGTTATTCACCAGATGCCTGAATGAGTTTCTCCCTGCTGCCTGCCTATGTGCATGTGTGCATGTGTGCATGTGTGCGTGTTTTCATCAGAATGTCTGTGCATCAACATTATTGATTGTGTAATGGAGGGGGAGGAGGACTCGTCTGTAGCTTCACTGTCATCAGTTGGACCTGATGTTTATCTCGTCAGCTAACTGCAGAGGACATAGAGGAGGAGGAGGAGGAGGAGGAGGAGGAGGAGGAGGACACCTGTCTGATTAAAGGAGACCAAACTCTGTGTTTAGTCGACATGTAGGCCAGCAGAATTGGATAAAACATGAATACAGAGAAGAACGGCGTGCTCTCCTCCTCACTGGTCCGAGTTCAACTCTGATGTCAGGTGTGGTCACCGGTGACCTTTGATTGGCTTCCACTGCTCCACATGTTGTGTAATTACTGTTTAGAGCTGCGACCAACGATTATTCTCATTATCGATTATGTTTTTGATTAATCAATCAAGCATTAGTTGGTTAAATGTCAAAAGATGCTGAAAAATGGCCATTACAACCTGTCAGAGAACAAGGTGATGTCCTCAAATTTTCATTTGACAATAATGTAAAACAGAGAAAAGCAACAATTTTTACTTAAACAACTGATTATCAGAACAGGTGCCCCTTTTCTTCTGTCAGTCGAATAAGATATTAATTATCTAATTGTTTCTGTAGAAATAATTAAGCACTTTACTTTTCTTACACTGAAGATCAGCACAGACACACGTGGCTCAAGCCTTCACCCTTTGACCATCTTTGGGTAATTTTCCCCCTCTGGACTAAATGAATAAATGAATAAACATTATTAATGTATTGGTGGTATAATTATTGCTAACACTGCTGTTATCATTATTATGTTAAGGTAACCCTTGGCATTAAATGTCATAGTGTAATAATAATAATAATAATAATAATTTATATTATACACGTTATCTTTAAAGTGGATACACTGTCTTCATAAAGCTAATTTAATCAAATAATCAATGAAGACAAATGTATTTGCTAAAATGATGTAGTATACTGTGAGTATTAAAAAAAAGATGCCACATGTCCGTGTGCGTCTATGGAGATTAGTACATCGTTCATATCGTTCAGACTGTATTTATTCTGTGATATAGTCTCTGTTTCTCCTAAACAAATTGCTGCCACAGCTGGAAAAACACTTCCTATGAGTTTTCATGGAAATATCTATCTGAGCGAGTGTTTACAGCAGGAAATTTAATCTAAATGTAAATTAGAAGGAGAAACTGACAGTTATTGGCTTAACCTTTTGTGGTAAGCAATGCAAGTTAAAACTGCAAGTTCGCCTGCAGGATAACATTCATTTAAAAAACTGATGTTTAGATTTTAGCATATACATCTGCCAATAAATAATTAGATATTATACTAAAGAGATGCTTAATATGTGTGTGAGTTAACAAAAGGAGAACTAGTAAATACAGGAGGTATTAGTACATAATGGAGCTGCAGATAACAATCATTTTGATTATAGATTAATCGACTGTTTCTCTATAAAATGTCAGAAAATAATGCGGTGCGGTGAGAGTGGTGCCCAATATAGTTTCCCAAGATGTACTCAGATTACTTCTTTTTAGTCAATGAAGGGTCCAAAAGATATTATATTTATTCATATTCAAAAATATTCAGTTTAAAATCGTTTATGACAAAGAAAAGCAAAGCACGTTTGATTATAGTTATATAGTTATATGTCAACTAATGTTGATATTTGAGACTAATTTAATTTTCATTGAAACTGGAACTGAAAAGCTTCCATCATTAAACAGTACATATGTTCATCATAATCATCATCATATGTTGTTCACTAATCTTTTATAATAATTTGTTTTATTTCCTTCATGAATTGAAATTGTTCACATCAGTTCTGCTCCTTTTAGCTGCAGAGGCACATTAACCAGTCTTGCAGTCTTAATTCATTAGATTGAAAGTGACTACTGTATGTTTATGTGTTAATCGGTATCAGTGAATGTACACTGCTCAAGAAAATTAAGGGAACACTTAATCATCACAGTATGACACCAAGTCAGTTAAACGTCATGGATATCAATCTGTCCATTTAGGAAGCAACAAGTGATTGTGAATTAGTTTCACCTGCTCTGATGCAAATGAAAGTGACAACAGGTGCAATGGAGAGGCAAAAGAAAGACAAACCCCAGAAAGGGAATGGTTTCACATGTGGTGGCCACAGACAGTTGCTCTCTCCTGATCCTTCCTGACTGAGTCCTCTCTAGGTTTGTGTTTTGCTAGTGTCTTTGTCACTACTGGTAGCATGAGGCGGTACCTGCAGCCCCAATCAGGTCGCACAGGTAGTCCAGCTCCTCCAGGATGGCACATCCATACGTGCAGTCGCAGGAAGGTTTGCTGTGTCTCCCAGCACAGTCTAAAGAGCATGGAGGAGAAACCAGGAGACGCCCGTTACACGAGGAGAGCTGGACAGGGCCAGGGAAGGGCATCAACCCAGCAGCAGGACCGGTACCTGCTCCTTTGTGTGCGGAGGAGCACTGCCAGAGCCCTACAACATGACCTCCAGCAGGCTCCTGGTGTACATGTTTCTGACCAAACTGTCAGTAACAGACTCCACGAGGGAGGCATGAGGGCCCCACATCCTTTAGTTGGGACCTGTGCTCACAGCCCAGCACCATGCAGCTTGATTGGCATTCGCCAGAGAACACCAGGATTGGCAGGTCCACCATTGGCGTCCCATTCTCTTCACGATGAGCACATGTGACAGGTGTGAAAGAGTCTGGAGACGCCGCGGTGAACGTTACGCTGGCTGTAACATCATCCAGCATGACCGGTTGGCGGTGGGTCAGTGATGGTCTGGGGAGGCATATGTCACAGCCAGCGGTGCCCTGACTGCTGTTAGGTACTAGGTTGAAATCCTCAGAGCGACTGTCAGACCTTACGCTGGTGCAGTGGCCCTGGGTTCCTCCTGGAGCAGGACAACGCCCGGCCTCATGTGGCCAGAGTGTGGAGGCAGCTCCTGGATGACTAAGGCGTTGATGCCATTGACTGGCCCTCACCTTCCCCTGACCTAAATCCAGTTGAGCACCTATGGGACATTATGTATCGGTGCATCCGAGTAATATGTGAAAAGTGTGTGTGTGTGTGTGTGTGTGTGTGTGTGTGTGTGTGTGTGTGTGTGTGTGTGTGTGTGTGTCTCCTTGTGTGCTGATCGGCTCTGCATGTTAAACTCTGATTTTCTCTCCTCTGACAGGTTATAGTACAGAACAGAGGAAACCAAAGGTCATCTTCCTGATGGGTACGTACATGTGGTCGAGCTCACACTCACACACACACACACACACACACACACACACACACACACACACACACACGCACACACACACACACACACACTGGTTTGCTGTAGTCATGCACCTGATTTGCATATAATAACACTCCTTTCTTCGTTTTTCCTGTTCTGAGAAAATGCTTTAAATCTGTTGTCTAAAGTAAAATCACTGAGCTGAAACACGGCTGTTTCTCACAGTTCCCAAAAAGGATTGTGTGTGTGTGTGCTGAAACTATGCTGAGTCAGTTAATTAATAGAGCATTATCACTGGCAGAAGTTTAGTTTGTTTGGATTTTTAAAGACGACGCTCTGGGCCCAGAAGAATCATGAGGCCATTATTTGACATTACAACAGTATTTAGAGTCTGAATAATTAAACAATAAATGAAGAAAGAAGAGAAAATAACTGACAGATCAGTCGTTAATGGAAATATTTCTACATGTAGCTTTAAAATTTCTGGAGACATGAGAAGTTTTATACCAATAACACAAATATTTCGAGAGCTTCCTTAGATATTTAATGTGAAATTTCGATCTGCAGCCTGAGTATCAAAAAAAAATCAAATCTGAAAACACACAAACACAGGTGCCTAAAAACTGTGCTCAGGTGCGGCAGATGAGTAAATGTACTCATTTACTTCACACCTCTAGAGGCGGAGAGTGGTGCATTTCTGTCATCAATTATTATGCTGCGGTGGCACAGTGAGGCAGTGCAGCTCAGTCTGCTAATTGACAGGACAGAGAGATGAAGGTTAATGAGAGAGCTGGGACACACAGAGTCTCCATTAACCACCATTCACCTTTCTACCATGGAAAAACACTAAAGGTACAGTCATTAAAAGATTATTTCATCAGTATTGTGTGTGTGTGCGTGTGTGTGCGCGTGTGCGTTCCCTTTCACACCCATACAGATTATAGACCAGTTATGTGTATTAGTGTTGAAATCCCCTTCTTTGGAAACTAACATGACAAATCCCCACTGATCTGTTTTAACACCAGTTTGTCTGATTATGTGAGAAACAGACGTGGAGAGAGACCAAGAGCTTTTTCTCAGCAGGAGCGGATAATTGGAGGAAAATGCCAGCTGCATATATAACAACTGTCACCTAGACTCCGATCTGTCTCCTTAGCAGATTTTATTGCATATAATGAAAGGCTGGCCCGTTCAGCAACAACATATTCATGATTTTATTCTGTTTACACCAAATTGTGATCATACCGTCTGTGTGTTGCAACTGACTGTGGGATTTATTGGAGCCAGAACTTGTTTAAGACTTTTGATTTCATGTCTCATCTTAGGCCTGAGTAAAGCATCAGGCTACCTGTGTCAGCTTCTGACTGTCACTGTTGTTCTGAGCTGTTATACAGTATGTAGAAGCAGATGTTGAAGCTGAAACTATCACATTCCTCCTCAGATCTCTCTCAAACCTGTCACCTCCCCCTGTTCTGCCTGTGGATTGCCACCAGCACTATGTGGAACAATTCACAGACTGATAGCACTATGAAAAGTTACATGAACATGCGCAGAGTTTTTCCACATTCTGTCTTCCTATTTCAGTATTTTCTTTATATGATATCCTGAACATAAAAACCCAGGACTCAGTCAGTCTCCCACATTTAAGAATTTAATAGTGAAGTGATTTAAGTGATTAAGTGATTTTCTCAACACTGTGATCTGTAGCTTACTTTCTGTAACAGATTTCTAAGCTCTTTGATCTGTTGTTTCTTGCCAAAAGGCCCCTTGGGAGTTGTAGTTAACATCTAAGACAAAGTTTTTATCTACACTAGTTTGTACCTTCGTCTTTGTATCAAAGAAGAAGATATTTTTAAACAGAGTTCTTGATGTTTTGAACCAGAAGAGTTTCATGCTGATCTAAACTGTAGAAGTGCTATAACTGTCTATGGGAAAAAATAATGGAATAGCTCCTCCCACTTCACAGCTCTATAGATTGGACTTTCTTTTTTGAAAATAACCACAAAAGACAAAGAGTTTCATCATAAATCTCTGTACAATACACAGCAGAGTATTCAACCAAATCCTTAAAGCTTCACTAATTGATTTTTGGCCAGCTGAAGGCTGTAAACACGGCATCTGGCATATTATTAGCTTAAAAGGTTGTTATAGCTAACATGTTAGCAAACAGTTATTATATACATTTACACATCCAACACACACACACACACACACACACACACACACACACAAACACATTTAATTGGAACCGCTTGACAAGTGTGAGTGCAATGTTGACTTCCCTTTTAGCTCTCATTTGGTCTCCACCAACTCTGGAGAGCACAATCTGGCTCATTAGCTGCTAAATGTTTCACCATGTTCACCAGCTGGTTGCTAACTTTGCACAGTGGGTTTTTCACAGCTTTGTCAGAGCTGCTGCTGCTGGAAATGACACTAAAGACACTTAAACACTCTGCATAGTCAGAGCTGAGCCGCGGAGTCAGGTGGTAATGTTCTGTGGGCTCATCAAGCAACAACCATTACGTCTGTCAACATAAAAAAATGTGGGCTACTGCAGCTTTAAAAAACAAAGTCTGTTCCTAACTTCAAAGCAGCCTGGCTGTTCACTTCAGGTCCACTCTCTTCACAAGGGTGAAACGATCAAGAAGAGTCCATTTGTCTTAATTTAAGCTGAGCACCCTCCTTGTTAATGAGCTCATTAGCGTCTGTGTTTTTGTCACATCACTTCCACTGCACTACTCTCAGAAAACTGGACAGAATGATTTATGAAAATCCCAAAATTGGGTCTGCTTCAGAGACGCTGGAGCACACGCGTTTACAGCTGCTTGAGTCAAAGCATTTTCCCCAATCGTAATGTTTCGTCAAACATAATATGAACCCCTTCACCCTTTCATTAATTTATAGCAATTTTCAGCTTTCAGGAGAACTTGTTACAAGTTACAAACTGCTTTACAACAAGGACTAAATGCAATGACTGAATTATGCTGCACAAGTAAAACTAAACTGACTACTTAACTATGAGATACAGTCAGTACCTCAGCTGTTTACACCACGACCCATTTTCTGAAGTAGTGAGTTATTTATGTGAACAGGGAGCCGTACCTGCCTCTATGAAAAGTTCTGTGTCACCTCAGAGGACATGATTTCTTTCCTGGCACATCAGACGTCAAGCCTGACTTTGAAAGCACCGTCTCAAGACTCCCTGACGCAGCAATGATGACTCCTGACTTCCGCATAAAAATGTTAATGTCCTCTTAACAGCCCCGTATCCCCCTGTCGCTCTTTTCCGACGCTGCTGATGCTGCTGCTTCAGGGGAGACCCAGGTTATCTGTCAGACTCTGGTTTCCTCTCAGGTGAAGACAGGCTCAAAGTCACTTGCTACAAATCTGTCTTACTAAGAGAGTTTCTAAGAGTTTCTAAGAGAGCTGGAGTGATGCTGTCTGGTGACCCGTGTCAGATCTTAGATTGGATAAATATTAGAGACTCCAAACGGTTGAAACACTTTTTGCATTTCTACTCGGGACTATTTGGAGTAGACCAAACTTTTTAACTTACATCAGTCTGCTAATTACCTAATTACCATTTCAACGTGATTTTATATGTCATATTATTCACTGTATTTATTCAAAAGGGAAAAATTCAGATATTGCAACTGACCCAAACCCTGGGGACAGTTACAATACAGATCAGGAATGGTTGCAGCCTGCTTTTTGTCTCAATGAGCATAGTATTCTGAAAAGGTACATTTTTATATGTACATATATATATAGTGATTTATTTATACCTTAATATTTTAGTATCATTTATTCTGTTTTGGTATGACTGCTGAGCTTGGGCATAGTTATAAAAACTTGTTGCAGCAACCTTTCCCCACCCTATCAGCCATGAGAGAACATCATGTGCTAGACACACTGACCACGACACAGTCTGCTGTGTTCTGCATCAGCTGTGATTCAAACTATGAAAGTTGTGAAAAGTCAGGACAGTATGACAAAAAATACAGCTCATGAAAAAAATACTTTCATACCTTCAAAACTATTTTTTTCACTAAATGCAGCAGTAGATGTGTGTGTGTGTGTGGGGGGGGGGGGGGGGGGGGGTCTAACTGAGCATGTGCAGTATGAGTGTCATCACTCCAGCATGTTTCCAACTGAAGAAATGTTGCAACCGTCCCCAGTCTCCCCTACTCAAATGAATAGTTTTAGTAGAAGTTTGTTGAGGTACCAAAAGTAATCAAAGTTGCACAGAAACTGAAAATCCATTAAAACTCTCCTTAAATTAACTCGCTAAAAGCTGCATTGTCTAGTTAAATCAGGGCATGAATGTCTTCTGCTGTCAGTTCAAAACGCTAAGAAACATTTTAGTTCATGATATTTCATTAAATTTGGTGCCGTTTGTTAAACATCCCCTGCTGCCACTGTCTGAATGTTGTCAATCATAAAATAGTTGCTGAACAACACGTAGAGGTAGAACCAGTTAAAACTTTTGTATGAGTATTTAAGTTCTCAAACTACTTTAATTAAAAGTTGGGAGAGAGGAGTTTTGGGTGGTCTGTTTTAATTTGGGTTTACCCATCCAACACCTCCCTGACCATAAAAACGGGTGGAAAAGTTGAAACAGTGTTCTGCAGTGGTGCTTCAGAAAGAGGCAGCGATAATGCCGGAGGGAAACGCTAATGTGAGGTTTCACTGGTATTTTTTTTTTCCCTTTAGTCTCTGTTCAGTTCTTCTGTTCTTCATGTTCTCATCCCTCTCATCTTCTTCTTTGCTATTTCCCTCCTCTCTGCAGAAAATTACCATTTTTACCCTGGTAATCAGACTTTAATTTAAATGGTGAATAAGCTGCTCTGGGTGAGAGGAGTAATGTCAGTTGTTTTAAATTGATGCAATGGAAATTTAGCACTTCGGTGAAATTGGGTGGAAAACTGTTTTCTGGTGTTAAAAGATTTCATTAACAAGCAAAAACTTCCACCAATGTGGAACTTTCTAATCATTTTTTCCCCAAGGACTTAGTGTTTTTTAATATTCTATTATCATTATTAACAGATTAAATGCTAATGAAATGACAAAATAATAATGTAATTTATTTATTTATTTTATGTAATTAATCAAATAAAAGCAAAATTACATTTGCAGGTTCCAGCTCTAATGTTTGACTTTGCAAGTTTTATTTCATTTCAGTAACAAAAAAGTTTTTGGGTTTTTAAACTGTAGCTCAGAAAAAACAAGCAACTGGAAGATGACACTTGTAAAGGGCATGTATCCTTATTTTCTTACATTATTTAGACTCAAAGACTAAAAATATCCTTCCTATAACCCAGCCCCCCTTATTTTCTGTTGCTGTACCTATTAAGATTTCTAATTGTGGCACATACACATCACTAGGTGCATATCCAGTATCCTGCTTAATGCGCAATTTGAAATTGCAAACTTAAAAATTAGTGATGGAAACATGCAAATTTTGAAAATATTCAAATGTGACAAAAAAATGTATACGCATGGTTTTTCAGACTATTATATATATACAAAGCAATATTTTGCAAAATTGAAATAGAAACAAAAGAAATGGTTTGTGCAAAACTGCAATGGAAACCCAGCTACTGATAACAATTAGCTACTGATAAGAACATTGTTTGTGCTGGCTGAAAATCTCTCATTTTTGTTAGCTGTAGCTAGCTAGCTAAATAACCTGAACCAAAAGGGTCTTGAACATGCGTTTGATGGCTACATACATGTTAGCATAGCTCAGCGCTATATAGAGATGAGAAACAAATGGATGTGTCAATAATAAACACTGTTTTTTGGAACATAACCTGTAACCACACAATGCAGATGGCCAATGATATGCTAACTGATAAGCACACATTTATTACACTTTTGTTTTTTTTAGTTTTGGTTTTGGAAAGGCAATTTTAAAAAAAATAGACACGACCCTCAGAGTATAGCTCTATCTAACGCACCATGCACCCCATCCATAGCTTGACAAACTTCTTTGCAGTTGCTATGCTATTATTGCAAAGTTGCAGTTTTCAGGCAACAGACGAATTGATAACGCAAGTAACAAAAAGGTTCCAGCCCTTTTCTGAAAGCCATTTTCACTTTTCAACAGTTTTTTATTGGTACTAAAAGGGATTTGCCTATGGCTGAGTGTTCATCTTGCTCGTGTCACTCAGGCCGCATCCCATCGTCAACATTTGGAACTTGTAGCTCAAAACACATGACAAACATGAACCCAAAAAACGTCTCTGCAGAAAACCACTGGCCACTTCCTACAGTCTGTGTTCATTACTGAAAAAGATTTAATGTGACCTCAGTGAACAACATCCTTCAAAGTGGATGTTGACAGTGGAAAAGAAAAATATTTTCAAAGCCCATTCAACCATCATTTAGGAATCCAGCACTCACAGCCCTCGTTCCTTTGTGTTGGCAGGAACGTTTTTCATTTTTGCTTTCAGGCTTTGATTTCGCACTTCCTGTGCACTGACAGAATTTCCTCTCAGTGATCATCTGAAACTGAAGTGGATAACTGAGGTGTCTCAATTAGTGGGGGCGAGAGGCTTGTTACCGCTGCAACCCATTTGTCATATAGACTGATTTTATTTTTTTTTTACATCAAAATATTACCTGCTGAAACTTCAAGGAAAATATAATTATGTAGCAGCACTGCATACACAAATTAAATTACCACAGAGAGAATTTTTCCCTCCGTCTGGTCCTCTGCCCTCTTGTTTCATGTTTTTCATCTTCATCTCTGTCTGCTGTGCCGACTCTTTCTAACATATTCATCTGTCACTTTGGCTTTAATCGCAGACAGTGCTGTGACAGACCTGTTCACACAGAGGGAGCTGGTATGGGTTTCTCAGATCTAAATCTCCAACCTGAACACCAGCAGAGAAACTACACGATGCTCAGCAGAGCTCAAAAATCTTTTCTGATTTGCAAAGCTGTAGCTAGTTCTTTCTTTTTATTATTTATTCTTTTCCTTATTAGATTTTATGCCAAAAAGTACCCAGATTCCCAGATGTCAGTTCATAATCATCAACAGTTAAGGCTTAATCATTATTTATGCAGATTTTGGATTTGCATATAAAAAAACAAGTTGTTTTTTGATGTATTAAAAGCAAAATATGACGAAAGTACATGAAACATGAAGCGGGTCACTTGTGTGCATCATCTTGGCACCCGAATGGAGAATTAGCGCCACCAGCTGTTTATCTTGAGGAATCCTAATATTTGTATAACAGCAGCAGACGCTTTCATTTGCATTTTCTTTTGCCAAATTTTTTTTTGTACGTTTAATGTAAATTATTAAATTTTATGTAAATGAACTAAGTTAACTAGTTTAACCTCAGTGGAGAATGTTTGAAGGAAACTGAGAAAATGAACTAAAACAGCAAAGAAGAGGAAGATTTTGTCTCATTTTTTGGTGTAATTAAAGGAAGAAACAAAACAGCTGCTGCTAGCCCATTTTATTGTATTTTTATCATATATTTGTTTTTATATATTTGGATTAGTTTATACATTTGTCCAAATTAGTTTTGTCACCATGTTGCTGTCTATCATTTTACCTATTGGAAAACTTGATGGACAAAAAAAACAAACTTAAAATACAAAACAGAAAGAGAGAGTACAAATCAGAAAAGTTGGAGTAGTATAAAGAACAGCACAGAGGTCTGACAGATACACTTCATCCTCTCTTGGTGAGAGAGGTGATTAAATTTCAGATGGTCTCACAGAGAGAAGCTATCTTTACCCTCAAAGCTGATTTCTACAGCAGGTCCAACTAACTAGGAGAGTCACTAACAAGCTTCTAAGGGTGGGTCATTATTTTAATTCCTGGCGGAGGCGTTAAGCAGCAGAGGAATACTTTCATTGAGCAGGCATGTCGGTGTAAAAGTGCTGAATATACAATGAATGAATCTATAACACCCCCCCCACCCCACCCCACCCCCACCCCATTTCTTATGGACCTTTTCTGACTTCATGGTCGTCCCTGGGTGATCCGAGCTCATATCAGTCCACGCACTCTGAGGAAATGGTGATGAGGACATTTGTTTTTGAAGGTGGGCGGAGGGCAGCGACTCTCGCATTAGAGGCAGCATGCTGATGAATATGAAGCACATCCAGAGTTTTATTACTGGGCTCAAGGCTGGTCATGATAAATTGCTGCCTCCCACCAATGCCTCACACACCTTCATGGCCAAGTAATGCAGTTAACCCGCAATAAAACACCTGCAGACCTCACAACGCGGAGGCTGAGCAGGTAGACTGGAATGTTCTCCGTTATTGATAAGTGAAACCTGCCACAGTGAAGTAAAGACACGGCAGCTGTATTTCTTCTGGCTTTGTTTGTGTTCGTGGGTTTAGGGTTGAAGTTGGGTTTAGGTTTAAATTAGGGGTTAGGGTTATTATGACCCATTGTTACATTTTGTTGCTAGGTGACATTTAGTGGCCGTAGTATTTATGACTGGAGCAAAGGGAAAAGTGCGGAGACGTAGTATAAAGAGAGACGAAAGTCTACGTCAGGAAGAGGTTGTGGTGGATAGATGGATCAGCAAGACAAAGGAAGGTGACACGGGAGAGCGGTGTTCGACTCCCATGTGAAACCAGCAGTTTATGTTGTTCCTTTTATCCATGGACGTTCAACAAAGTTAACTACGTTGTTATTATTGTAACCATGACAACACATCGTCTAATGTTGAGGAAGTACTTATTTTAACCCAAATCTCAATCTTTTCCTAAACCTAACCAAGCCATGGCTGTTATTTCAGTAACAACAGCGACAAGCAGTACACCGGTGCAGTCGTGTGTTTATTATGGTAACCCTGACAACCAAGGTCCAGTACACATGTCGCCATAGGGGCACTATTTCAGGAGACACTCCTATAGGTCGTATCAGAGGGTTGAAAAAAACGACCTATATGGTTGTTGAGGTTGGAGGAGTTGTTGAGGTTACAGACGGAAATAGATACTTCCATTTCAAATGATGCAGCCGTCACTGCCCACATACTCCCATGCAGCCTTTACATTAGCATGGATGTTAAGCAATACAGTCACTAGAGGGCAGCTCAGAGTCAATCTCATAATGAATTCCCATAGTAATTGTTAGTCCCTTTAAATGTTTAAAATTTCTGACCAACTCACATAACCTCTCCTCAAAAATTTCCGCCATTTAGAAAATGTCTTCATCGTGTCCTATGGGCGTGTCGCACTTGAACTATAGACTTCTGTTTCATCTGTTTCGTGCACAAATACACACAAAATTAATTCAGAGTACAGACAGAAGGCTTAATCTGTACTGGTATACACATCTAATGAGAAGCATAAATGAGACTTTAGTGCTGGGGTTAGACTGTCTACAATGAATGGAAGTCAATGCAATGTCCTGACAAGTGTAGCTGCAAAATTGTGTGTGTGTGTGTGTGTGTGTGTGTGTGTGTGTGTGTGTGTTAAACCAAGGCGCAGCAGGGCAGATAGATTCAGATAATCATCTGTGATAACCTGGCTCTGAGCCTGTGGCAATGAATCAGACCTGTGATGTGTATGGACATGCACACGCACATATAAATATACACAGTTCACCTACCCAGCTGCTATCCGTTTCCTCTCTTCTATCCTCCCTCTTGAAGTCTGGCTTCTCTCCCACACACCTTTTTCCTCATAAATACCCACAAGTAGGTCTCTCAGTTTGTCATTCAGTTGTAATGGTTAAGATTTGGGTAAGAGACTTGAGAATGCATTATGTCATTGTGTCCTCACAAAGATAGCTGTACAAACGTGTGTTTGTGTTTGCTCGCAGGTGGTCCAGGCTCAGGGAAGGCTCTCCAGTGTGAACGGATGGAGGACAGGTTCGGCCTGCGTCGTGTCACCCTGGGTGACCTGTTGTGTAACGAGCTGCAGTCTCACAGTGACAGAGGGCGCCACCTGCGGGACATCCTGGAGAGAGGAGAGCAGCTGCCCGAGGTCAGTGTGGTAGTCTAGTTGCACTGCCGATGTTTATGTGCCACAGTCACAACAGATAGAGAACTTAATTTACTCATTCATCTTGTAATGAATAGTCCAGCACAGGAACATATTTCACTTTTCCATAAAGACCAGTGAATCTCAATTAAGTTAAGTTACAGTACACTGTAACTTTGGGCTGTCGGAGATGTCAGTTGACAGTTGTGAGAGAAAAGTGGTAAAATCTTTGCTTGTCAATCCAGAACATTGGTAAATGCCATTTTTACAATAAAGTCCTGCCATGACACGGTCCAAAGTTTCTTTCTCGTCCCTATCTTGTGGTGTATTGATATATAGAAGTGTCAGCACTACAGCCAAAACTTTTTTAATTCTAGTTTGGCTGCATTTTAAAAATGCAAGCGCTGCACGAATGGATGACATGAGCTGATGACGGGCCTCTACTCCATAGTACAATTCACCCTGCACTGACCGCACAATGTGACACACCTCAAACTGATATAACAGTCTGACACAGATTGCAGAACAGGATTTAATAACACCCCTCCAGCACAGTGTGACATACAGAAAACATCTACGAATGTTGTTATCACACGGTATAAAGGCACCTTTACAAAAGCCAGTGGGAAACCAGCTGCAGTTGCTGCTTTTCTGGAGACATTTTTAAAAATGTTAAATGTTTTCACTTATTTCAATACAGATTTAATAATTGACCTTTGAAGTTTCAAGTGTCTTTTAGAATTGCAGTCTATGGAAAAACATGTTCTTGGCCCACAGGATATTTTTCGTTGCAGTCAAGTTGGCAACAAATGAGCCTGAGCTGAACTCAGACCTGCAGCGCTGTGAGAACATGATGTGCCTCTCTGGGCGTTTTGAGAGGCTGCAGTTCTGCTTTGCAGAAACAGGGGACTAGACGGATCGAATACAAATGGCATAATTTTCACTTTTCATTTCACTTAATTTTACTGATAATTGTACCCGTTGTTCAAAAATGTGCTTCTAAGGAGGATGTAAAGAAAAAGTGGTTTGTTTGCAATTAATAGGGTATTAAGTGGGAGCAGTGACTGTAAAATGTCGCCTGAACAGAAAAATAAATAAAGATGTCACAGAACCAACCGCCCACGGTTTTTGATTGACAGGTGATCTCTGGGTAGAGTAGTGCAAAAACATGACAGCAATGAGCACAGAGCAGTACAGCAAGCCAACAAAATCATAATTCAAATAGAAAATCTTACAGATTATTATTTCATGAACACAGACAGCTGAAGATGAATGAAGTTCAGTCAGAAAAATGCACTAAGATAGGTCTTTCTATGCCGTCACTGAAAGATAAAACATCTGATGTACTATAAAATATGTTTTCCTGCCAATGCCATAAAGAAATAAATACAAGAGGCGAGACAGAGCTGAAATATTATACATTCAGTGGTGCTCATAATGGCTTTCACAGAGATTGCACTCTAACACACACTGTACTCTTCAGAGCTGACATGGCAGTCTGAGCTGAAAACATCAATTCACTGACAGAGTGTAAACCCAGATAAATTATCTATAACTCCAAACACTCTGAGGGAAACATATTTTCTGAGGAGGCGTAAACATGTTCATCAGAGTAGGGAGTCGACTTCAGCTAGTCACTTAATACAAGCTCTCTCCAGCAGACAGTGGGAAAGTGGTTTTCAGTTCACAGATGTGCAGCAAAAGCTGAAGCTCATCAAATTTTACCGTAGCTGTTTTAACAAGCTCACAATACAGTGAAAACTGCCACTACTGTCAGAATAATGACAGTCATTTTCAAATTTGACAATCCTCTATAATACCGTCGTTCATATGAGTGAGGTACTCATGCTAGATTATCGACAGGAGACTGAGTAGGTCATTAATTAAAGGTCAAAAAAGTGCTTAATTATTCCTGTGCGTCAGTGACAGCCAGGACTGGAGGCATTCTGTTTTCGGCTTGTCCATCCATCTCTCCGTCCTGTTCCAGTTTACGCAATGTCTCAGTTTTTTGGTTAAAGGTCAAGGTCACGGTAACCTCACAAAACACATTCTTGGCTGTAACTCACCAATTCATACATTAATTTTGACACAAACACAAACACACATGTCTGATAGGATAAAATGGTGAAGTGACATTTTATATCAAAATGCTCAAAGGTCAACTTCACTGTGACATCATAATGTTCTGTCAAAACACTTCTGGTCATTATTCAACATTGTAACTCAGGAAGGAGAGATTGTGGCCATGTTTCCTGCAGCTTGGCTGGTCGGCGGAGGCACACAACCATGAGAAGTTAACTCTAGTTCAAAATACAATACTTCACAGAGAAGTCCATTTCATGTCACAAAAACCTGCTCATACACACGTCTTAAACTCGGATTTGAGGTGAGCACTGAGAGAAACTTTCCCCCTTCAGCAGATAAATGTGAAAACAGTCTGCACATACATCATTCTGCAGTCAAACAAAATGATATACTGCATTAATGCAATGGGCTTCAGCACCCAGCTGTACACAGTGGAGGTGATGCATTTATTCATTATCATAAGCATACATTTTCACCCACGCTACCATGGGAAAAGGAGTCTGTGAGTTAAACACCACAGTCCACAGTCAGTTATATCAGCTATTAAAGGTTGTATTTCCATGAAATCTGCCGCAGACATTCACGGTCCCAAGGTGATCAAACTTAATGACCGGTCCCTGAATTCGCATTTACTGTCACCAAAAGGTCAAAATTTCCACTTGTCTAAAACTAGTTAATGACTGTACAGTGTTACTTTAAGGCTAATGCTAACTTGGCTTGGTGACATACTGACATTGGCAAGTATAAATGGTTTGTTTTAGTCAGAGACACACATACATTTTAGTGGGTAATGTGTTGTGAATAAAAACATAACTTCGTTCTTTATAAGGAAACTCCACAGGGCACCTTCAAAATCCTGCTGGAAAATTAATCTCCTTATAACAAACATATATGAACATTAAATCACATTTAGGTGTTGGAGTCAGCTGCAGCAGCAGATGGTGTAAGCATGAGCACATTCCTATAGAAATTATGGGAAGTGTCAGGTTATACTGTACGAGCTGGAGCTGCAGCAGGCAGCTGTTTTTAGAGAAAAAGATATAGAACCCACTGTGCACTACCTGCCGAACTCCAAATGACAACAATGTGGAGCATTTAGCAGCTGAGGAGCCAGAAATTTCTCTCAGAAGTTGGTGGAGACCAAAAACAGAGTTCAAAGAGGGTTAATACTGGACTTACATTTAAAAAAAAAAAAAAAAATCAGTTACTGCAGATTTAAAGTGGGTGAGACCACACCATTTGTCCCACTTGCACCTTTATTCCTCACCATGCTTGTCATTTGTTAGTTCGGCCAAATCACAGGCAAGTATTCTTTAAGCTCAGTTACTATTCATTGATTTAACCTTTAGTTTTCTTGAGTTAAACATTTCTTTGTTCTAACCTACAAAACCCACCATGCTTTGATGCTTTTGCAATACCAAGTACGGCTGATTAATAATTAAAGTCTTGCTTGTATTGTCAGTGTTTACTGAGTCACATTGTCATTTTCTTTTTTGTCCTTGAGAGAGACCGTCCTCAGTGAAATGTGGATTCCTCAGTAGACTGGGAGTTATCCTTTTGTTAGCTGGGAAAAGACGTCATTTAAGTGAAGTTTTCTTTTCATTTTTGGTACAGTGGTGTAAATAGTAGTAGTAGTTATGGTGGATGAAGCCTTGTGACACTTTGGGGCTTTCTTATTTGTGCCAAAAAACAGTTTCATATCTTTGAGACTTAAAATAAAACAGGTACAGCGACATCTGGTGGTTTGTAAAACTTATAGCAGCCCTTCCAAGAATGGTGTCACAGCACAGCTCACTGTTTTAATAGTTTTCTCTCATACGTGTGCAAAAAAAAGTCCAAGAAGCCTGCACGATATTAAATCTGCAATACTTAGTGCTGGATTAAATGTAGATGTTACAGCACTATTAAATGGATTTTCTTAAAAGCCCAGAAACAAAATACTGATGTACCTTACTGGTGCCGTTTAGGCCCAATGCTCATTCAATTAGCTGATTACTTTTATTACACATCACCATGTTTCTAGTTTACTCTCCTCTCTTCTTATC
Organism: Seriola aureovittata; assembly: GCF_021018895.1. NCBI lineage: Eukaryota > Metazoa > Chordata > Actinopteri > Carangiformes > Carangidae > Seriola > Seriola aureovittata. The sequence goes on from NC_079375.1 coordinate 7,328,991, forward strand.
TCTTTAATGTCCACCACATTATATCACGTAGTTGAGCTGAAAAACCTTCCAAACTGTCAGACTGAATGAAGCCGTTTCTGAAGCACCAGTAACGCGGTATTTTTCATTTGACACAATTTGCTGAAACAGTGTGATTCACAGGAGTGAAACAAGCTTCGGCGCTTCAGTGTCATCTCTGCCCTTCAGTCTAACAGGCAGGCGGAAGTCTCATTCGGTCTGAAAACTGTTCAGTGACAACTGTGGATTATCCTATAAAAAAAAATTTAAAAAAAGGAACAACTGTCCCCTTGTTCCTTTTTTTTTTTTTCTTTTTTAATCTTTTGAGCCCCACAAACAAATTTTCTTTTAGCCCGACTGTTGGGATGCCAGCACAAGTCACATATCAAACAAAACTAAATATGCTAGAAGTGAGTGAGGACAGTTTTTCTTTTGGAGTTTGGTTGAACCAACGCTTTGAAAAAATGAAAAAGGTTTTTTGTCTTTTCTGTTTTGTGAGCAACACAAACAATAAAAAAAACAATGGAAAACACTGACTCTAGAAAAGCAGAGACTCCCAGCCTTTTCATCATTTCAAGATTAAAAAGTGGAGCATGGAATCGAAAGCAAGACGTATATAAGACTCACACGCAGAGATTTTCTTTAACTTTCTATCATCTCAATGGAGAAAACCAGTGGCTTTCAAGCAGAGCTCAGCTATCTAAGCTTCTTACAACACATTAAGGTCATGTCCCAATGCCTTCGCTGACACAGTCAATGCCAAACACTTACTTTTATGTGACAGTGACATAATTATGGAGAGGGAGAGAGAGAGAGAGAGAGAGAGAGAGAGAGAGAGAGAGAGAGAGGATGATGAATAATCCCACACTGGGAGTGGGAGTGCACCTCACCAGGTTTACAGCACAACACATTACACAACCTACTGTAATAAAATAAATCACACCCACATCAGAGTTAAGGTTGTTATCTCAACATGAGATGAAACGCTGTCATTTGTGGCTCACGGCTGAGTGCTAAACTGTAAAAACCACATAGTGAAAGTTGGACTTGGTAAAATGTGAATGTACTGTTGCCTGGCAACACAGAAAGAGCAATTTATTATTCTCTGTCAACTGTGATCCCACACTACACCGTCAGCTCCCTGTCTGGCCACATGTGTGCCATCTACTACATGCAGCAACGTGGGACCCCCCCCCCCCCCATGTGTGGTCTTGTGTCACCATCCAGAGGTGGAATCACACATACTGCGTATTCTAAGCTGATATGAAAGACTGAAAGTCCTCAACATTTAATGTGTTAAACTACCAGCACTAGTGGACTGCTTGATTTCCTTGGTGTGTGCGAGCTGCACATGATTTGATTTGATGTGTCTTTGGCAGCTCAGGGCCTCAGCTCAGGCTGTAGAGTTGATCATGAATATTCAGTTAAGAGCATATCTACCTTTGGACAAGGTCGGGCCTTGGTAAATGACACTGCTGTGCCTCTTCCTTCTTGTGAGTTCTTCTCTCAAATGCTAATATGAGTGCATCAACAAATAGTTAATGATGTTGCTCAGGGACTTATTGACTGGAGCATCTTGCCATTGACCTTCGAGGACACTATGGTATCTGAGCAGTAAGGAGTTTTGAACCTGAATTCAATAAATACAGACAAATGTAAAAAAATGAAAACCGTAACCTTCAACTTTTTATATTTCTCCTCCTATTTCCTGAACTTCTCAGCTGATAACAATCAAATAGAGAAAATGCCCCAAAAACACTGTTTTCCACATACACTGTACTTCCCTGTGAATGGTATTAAAAAGCAATAACAGTTCAGCCACAATAATTGATTTACTATATGAATATATATGCATGGAATTAGTAGAATGCTGCATACTGTATAAGTCCAGCATAGCTTGTTTATCTACTTAGACACAAAGCAGGGAATGCTATAACCGGTGCTTTATTACTATTACAACAGCCCTACAACAACCCACCTTCACCAAGGTTACAGTGTTTATCACAGGGCTTCTGTATTAGTTTTAGCTAGTTGTACCTAATGAACTGGCAACTGAGTGACGTTGCTAAGTGAATTGGCACGATATATACCCAGCTGACCTGCAGCAGTCAGACACGCCAGCTGTGCAGCCAAGTTATTCTCAACTTCAGCACATTTCAATCCAAGACAGTTATGTAGTGTTGATAAGCAGCAGATAAAGATCCATTACAGACGAGAGCAGCTGAGTGCAGCAGCAGCATAAACAGCAGATCACATATAATCATTTTATGAAGAAGAGCATACTATAGAAAAGTGTTGCCTATAAACCAACACAATTGCTGTGAGTTGAATTATATTGTATGTCCAATGCTAGGCTGAATATAAAGTGTGTGGAGAATATGTGAAGAAGACGTGAAGGCAACAACAGTCTGGAGTTTTCTAATGAAGACAGTAATACAGAGAACTGATGACATGCTATCACTCACTCAATGTACAATATACAAGAGACCACAGTCTAAACTGGGCCAGTATGAAACTCCCAGAAATTATGTCATGCCACAAAGCAAGTTAGCATCACCAGCAACATTATAGTCATGTCAAACAACCAGGATAAAGTGCAGCAGCATAAGACCAAAGTTAGCATAGTTAGCACAGGCAGCAGAGGCCAGGAAACAACCTCACGCACCCGTTGGAGAGCAATAATCCACACAAACACGGACCGAGCAGAGCAAAGATACAACAAACACTTACCAGAGTTTGGTGAGGCGAAGCATTAACTCCAGCATTTCAGTGTGAAGCCATTTGGAGGTGTTTCAGTGTTAGCTCCAAGCTAACATCACTTCCTGGTTTAGGTGGTTGAAGCTAATATGACGAAGAGGTCTCCAAAGTCAGCAGCAACAAGGAGCAACACAACACAACACACTTATTTCCTGATCTTTCTTCTGAATCAACTTGATACGACTGCCGACAGTCCAAAGCAGTGTTCATAGAAACATTAGCAACAGGCCTACAGAGCCAGCGAGCAGGTGGAGCTTCACACCTTTAAATAGGCCGACTCATTGCAGAGGGTGCACTTGATTTGAGTACCAGTGCGTAGAAAATGTCACGAGTGCAGTAGTGTCCAGCGTAATACAATCCCGTGAAAAAACCCATTAGAAGATTACTTTTATGGAGTTTGATATTTGATGACACTTTGACAGAGAGCTGTAGCCATTTGGTATCTATTTTTACTAGTTGTGTACTACAGTGTCTCTGTGCTCATTTTACGTCTGTTTGTAGGTTGTATCATTTTGCGTCTCTTTGTAGTCATTTTGACTTTCTGACAAGACATAACACTAACTTCATACAGAAGCTCTGTATGACCTGGAGCTGTGCCCGTTCAGTAACCCATCCACTGCTGTCATTTCTAAGGCTGTAGTTTGTCAAGTTGTTGGGTTATCTTACATTGTGAGGTGTTACACCCTGCACACGGGTATCTATGAGCACCTCTACCAGATCAGTTCATTATTTTTTCACACCTCCTGCTCTAATCCTACATTCAAACTAGCAGCCTTGGAGTCACAAACCTTCCATACAGTACATAAATGCATTTATACCTGCCACTAGACGCACCAGGATATAATGTATGTAGGTTATTTATGCACAGTAAAGTAGAACATGAGCTGGCATCCATTCCTCCAACTAATTATGAATTTACCCTGTTGCCTTCAGTGGCTCAGGAGGTAGAGCGGGCCGACCACTAATCTAAAGGTCAGTGGTTCGTCGTCAGCTCCTCCTGTCTACGTGTCAATGTGTCCTTGGGCGAGATACTGAATCCCAAGTTTCCCCCAATGTCCTATTAGTGTATGTGTGATAGAGAGGCGCTGTCATGTGCAGTGCAAATTACAGACTACACATACATATATTTTATCTAAAGCCCCAGAAACCAACTTGCTGACACTGATACTGTCAACTAGTTCGTTCCAGTCTGAAGTACTCAAACTAGTGAATTAATCAATTAATCCATCAAGAGAAAATGAATCACAAACATTTTAATGTTGGCTGGACAAAAAGAGCAATGCACAGACAACACATTGGGCTCTGGCAACATGTGATAGACTTTTTTTTTTTTACTATTTTCTGACATTTTATAAACTGAATCAACATTAATCAGTAGAGAAAGCAATAATAGAAATAAGTTAGAATCAGCCATTTGCAGCCATTTTCAGTACAATTTTACACATTTAGGATTATTCATCATGTAGTAACAACATTAAAGATCTGATTCAAGAATCATTTTTAAGGTGCATATTTCAGATTATATTGTGCTTTATTGCCAAACAAATTTGCTGTTAATTGACACACAGTGAACCTGCAGCTTTTGGGGCCCCTGGAGGAGCCCGCAGTAAGGCCTCACACAAATGTTATATATGAACACATGCATAACCCCTCGCTTTTTCAGGTATGAATGGCAATTAATGCCTGTGCTGTATGTGTGTACTTGATCTCCAGGACACCCTGCTGGAGCTGCTTTGTGATGCCGTGGCGTCGTCAGTACGGCAGGGGAAAGGTCTTGTGATCAGCAGCTTCCCCAGAGACCTGAGACAGGCGGAGGAGTACGAAGCCAAGGTCAGAGCATCAGGCTGACAGGACAGACAGCAGAATAAAAGAAGGGAAAGTTATCCACCAGCAGACACGAGTTGAAGTCATGTACCCACAAAACTTAAATGAGCGCAAAGTGAAGTGAGGAGTGAGAAGGAGAAGAAACTCTCCGACTTGTTTGACATGTAGCACTGACATCAGTGTGAAAAATGACAATTAAATATGACTCACTGTGTTAATGAAGGAGTGACAGAAGTGTGGAAATAATGGAAGGGAATGGGGACGCACGACAAACAGAAATGATGTGTTCATAATGACAAAGACTTGTTTGACAGTGAAGAAAAATGTCATTTTTGATGCAGAGTACACACACACACACACACACTCACACTGATGGGACAACAGGAGGGTGACACAAAGCATCAAGTACAGGGGAGGATGTAGCCCGAAGTTCACTGCTTTAACTGCACTTTAACTTCCCTTCCTCCTGTGCCTTGTGTGTCAGATGGGTGAACCCAGTGCGGTTCTTCTGCTGAACTGCTCACCTGACACCATGTGCAGTCGTCTGCAGTGCCGTGGCAGGTCCAGCTCCAGCTCCAGCTCCGGCTCAGGCTTCCATCCCGGCACAGACAGAGACGGCGCCGTGCACAGGCGGGCTGAGAGCTTCTGCAACAACAGCCAGGCGGTGGCAGCCCACTACGAACGCAAGAGGCTCCTGCACACGGTAAGTTGTGTGCCTTCCTGTGCAGCTAGGTGCAGCTATAGCTCTGCCAGGGTGAGGGGTCAACCCTCAAATGAGCATTATCTCATTTCATGACACGTCATCTCAGCTGAAATTAATTTACTTTTATAAACCCTTCAGACACACGTTGCAGCCTTCTTTTAAAGTAATTATGTTGACTGGGAAATTATCCACAGGAACATTTATCTCCACAAAAAGACGACCCCCTTATTTTTTTAACTCATTATTTTCCATATTTTTGTAAAACATTCTGGCAAAACTTTGGTATTTAAGTCTTTGTGATTATAAAGTAAAATAAAGGACATAATGCTGCACTATAAACACAATACTTGAGACTAGCTAGTTCATGGAAATACTGCATGTAATCAAATGATTCTGCAAGAATTTTACATAAATTACATGAGAAGATGTTTAGACCTTCATGTCTACAGCCAAATCCCCACGTCACAGATGTCCTGCCCTGTATGGATGCATCTGCACTTGTTTTGTCAGATTTTTCCCAACATAAAAAAAAATGGACTTTAAGACCATATAAAGAGTCACTTTGTCTTCTCTTCCAAGCTTTTGACACAAAGTTAGTTAAAGGATAGGTTCACATTTTTTTCATATGTCTTAAAACAACAGTATATGAACAGTGACGCAGGTTTTGTTTTCTGTAATCGTTCCTCCACGAAGAGATACCTTCCTACTGCTCTTCCAGTGTAAGTGATGAGGGACAAAATCCTTAGTCCTCCTCCAGTGCAAAAATGAATTCCACACTTTATTTGTCACCAAAATGTGCGTTTGTCTTCCAAAGTTAGTGTTTTCGGTACGAAATGTTCTCTTTGTTATCATCTGTCCACTGCAACGCAGCACATAACACTGGATTAATCTAACTGACTTCCTAAGCTTCAATTTAGCTTCAAATCAGTTGTTACATTTTTGCACAGAGCGAGGGCTGTGGATTTTGTCTCTTATCGCTTCCATTGGAATCTCTTAATGTCCAGTATAAACGGGAGGATTGATTACAGCAAGAAAAACCCATTTCTGCTGATATGATTATCTGATTGTTATTTAAGACACATCATTGTTTAAAGCTGACAACAATCAAATTAAACAACTATGTCATTTCCACCCATCTTCACACCAGATACTATTTCGCCTTGAATGTCAGTCATGTAGAGAAGGCTGGGATGTGAGTCTAACTCGCGGTGCTTTTGGCGACTCTGCTCACCTCGCTGACGTTTCCACCCACATGAGGGTCGGCAGATAATCACAGTGTCTGGTTGGGGGTGGCTGTCACTTTAAAATGAGCTGTTTGAACATTTAAATGCCACATCAGGTGGTTTGTGTTTGTGTGTGTGTGTGTGTGTGTGTGTATGTGTGGAAGGTGGAGGGTGTGGGGGTTAAATGCCACAACACGTATTGAGGTCATCAGTCTGCAGTGAGCTCGCAGGAGTTGCTTTGCAGCAGACTGCTGTCCTCGGCCGCATGTGAAGACACTGATGGCTTTTGAAAGGCCTCGTCTCAGCCACTTTGTCTCCGTCTGCAGATTGATGCTGAGAAGTCTCCGGATGAGGCGTTTGCCCAGATCTGCCAGGCGATGGAGTCCGCTCCCACATTCTGATCTCTACCATTCCCTAAACCCCCCCCCCCCCCCACACACACTCAACTCAGCTGCCCAGGAGGTGAAGACCTTTCTCACCCCCCCCCCCCCCCCCCCCCCTCGCACTCACTCCGAGGAGACGCGCCCACATGACCTCACACCTGCACCAGACATATGCTCATGAACTCCAGTGGTATGCATGTCCCACCTGATGTTTTGAAACATTCCCAGCAATCAGTGAAACCTCGCTCTGCTTTTGACACTGACGAAGCACCTGGCTGTTCTGCTTCATCTTCTTGCATTGTCTCTCTCTCTTTCTCTCTCTTTCTCTCTCACATCAACCTCAATATATGCTGCCAACTGCCAGATTGAGGCAAATAAATGTACAGAGAAAATAGCATTCCCTGCTGTGACTGAGAGCGTGTTTCCAGTTGAATGTGAAATATCTCTCCCATCCCCATCCCGCCACCCCCCACCTGGAGGAGCTCAGAGAGGGTTCCCGCCATGTCAGAAAGTGAAAATGTCAGCATGTGTTCATGCTCTCATGCACAGCAACATGCTTTACATTGTAACAAGCATGCAAGAATTACAATCAAGCTTAACTGCCTTTTGTGCATTAAATAAAAAGCAGAGTGTTAAAAGAATATTGCATTTGTATGTTTCCAAGCTCATCGTACAAGTGCTTGTTCAAGTCTGGTATTTAACATTCAAATAAAGACAGTGTATTTGGTAAATGGAGGATTTCTGGAGTGTGTGCTTTGGTGTTTTGTGTGTGTGTGTGGAGATGATCACAGCTTATCTGATAGCCCCATCTGCTGGTGAGAAGCTGACAACAAAAATGCTGAAATTACATGAAAGGTGACCAAAGGAGAAGAGTTTAGCTTCCCACTTAAAATATAATAAAAAGACAAAAAGATGATTGCGTGTGTCCATCTTTAAGCCGATACAATATGTGGATCAAACATCAGTAAAATGCCCTTTAGCTGCAGCGCTCAGTGTGTCAGGGAGTGTTTGTAGTGCACGCTGATGGTCACGAGGAACATGTTGGGAGCATAAATGGAAAGAACAAAGGAAATAAAAAAAAATGTGACTTTTTCACATCTTCCTGACAACACCTGGACGTTTATAAATTGCTTTCAATCTATAAAAAAAACTTTTACACTTACACCACCGAAGCACTTTAACAGGTAGAAGAGGTGATAAATTAGCTGTCGCTCATCGTGCTTCTCTGCTGATGAAAGGTAAGCAGTCTGATGTCGTTCTGGGAAGCGACATTATCAATGTATCCTGCCATTTTCTTTTACTACAAAAACTCTCGTACAGCAGAAAGTCTTATTGACAGGCGTGTGGGATCAAAACCTCCTGTCTGTCAATCTCTCTCTGCACAGATATCGAAATTACAGAAGCATAAAATGGAGTTTCTGTGAGGTCACTTATACTTTGATCATATATGAATCGTAAATAGTCACTATACATCTTGATTCAATTTTACAGCACTTATGTATCATCTTATGTTATTGTCTAAAGTAGATTATTGGAAATACTGATTGATTAGTTGAGAAACAGAAATTACTCGATCTGATTATCATTTATCACTTATCAAGCAAAAACAGCCAAAAATGTAATGTTAATGTCAATTACCTACTGTTCATTACTTTGTGGTTTAGTATATTTGGATTTCAGTTTGTTGGACAAAATAAGGGAAATAAAGAATCACTTTATCACAAATTTAAGATTTTTCGATTTGAAGACATCAATATGGGCTTTATGAAACTGGGATTGTAATTTTCTGACCAAAGGACTAATCAAATAAGAGAAAATAATCAACATATAAAACAATAAAAACAATTGTTAGTTACAGTCGTATTTAACATTATCAAATTATCTTTGGTTGATATTGTAATTGAAAAATAATACAAAACTGGAATATTGACAGAATGTCAACACAGTTTCCGAGTCCCGGGTCCCGGGTCCCAGGTTTTGTTTTGCTCGACCAAAGCCAAAGATGTTCAGTTTACAATAATAAGATGCAGAGAAAAGCAGCAAACGCTCACATTTCAGGGGCTGGAACAAGCAAATTATTACTCAGCTATACACTAGGTTGACTGATATTTGCAGCTTTGTACTGCTAAACCATGTCAAACTTGAAGTGACTTTGAGGAATAATAATAATAATAATACTTCAGGAACCACATATGTAGAAACACTATTTTCACATACTTTTATTTCCACGATTCTCCTCTAGCATTTTTTTTTTTTTTTTTTTACATTTTTTTTTTTGTTTTGTTTTTTTTTTTTTTGTTTTTTTTACATAAGAACAGACTGTTATACACAGATATTGAAGCAGGGCAAAGGAGGTAAGGGAAGGAGACGAAAACCATACAAAATGGTGTCTACTCAAGCACAACAAAATCTATGTGTATAAAATTGTGTGGGTTGTTCCACAGTGGAGGCACCAACCACTACCTCAATTCCTTTTTTTTTTTTTTTTAAATAGATTAATAAAAATACAATCTTTTAAATGGACCTTTTTAAAGTGGACTGCAAAATTAAAGAAGGTCTAGAGGCATGATGACTGGATCAATAATGTAGGATAATGTGGGTCGATGGTGCCACACAGAAAGGGAGTTGTGGCCAGGTTTAGAGGTGGAATTCCCCAAAAACAAAAAAATATTTCTTTTTAAAAATGGCACACAGCAACTAGCACTGGCTACTTTTCACCATATACTTGTACACTCAACATGATCAACAACGGCACACATTGGGGGAGGAGAAGAGAAAAGAAAAGAAAAACAAAAACAGTCTTCTGTATTTTTCCCCATACGTTCCCATTCGCCTGCCTTCAAAAACATTTGCTCTCCATGCTTGTAGTGCTTCCTTGCTAGACATGTTTTAGTGAAGAGAGCAAAGGGAAAGGAAATAGAGATGAAAGTGTGCATCTGTGTGTGTCTGTGTCTGTGTGTGTGTGTTTGTTTGAAAGGTGAGGGGGGTAGAGAGCAGCGTTGTGTGACAGTGGTAGTGACGGCTCCATGTTGAAACATGGCGCACAATCCGTTGAACACGTACAGGTCTGTCTGCAGAACGTCATGTGGATCAGCAGAACTTCCTACAGTCTGCAGCCATAAACACACCGACCTCGACCTCGGTGTCCGTCTAACATCTCTCACAGCAGCCCCCCCGACTCCCGCTGGGGAAGCTGCGACTCATAAATACTCAATCTACTGATACCTAGCTAGAACATTTTCCACTCTTGCATAACACGGAGACCACATACACACATACAAACCACCTGTGTGTATCTCAGTTGATGACTTCACAGTCCACTATGACACACTCGTCGACCACACATCTCCATTCACCAGACTTATCGTCAATTCTCCAGTTTCGAAGCAGCACAGGGAGGTAACTGGAGGGCGATGACGGGAAGAGGGAAACATGAACCGCCCTCCTGGAGTCACAGAGCTCGGGAATGTCGGTGTGCCTTCGTTTTTTTTTTGTTTTTTTTTTTGTTTTTAAAAATAGTGTATCGTTTCAAATCACAGATCCGTTGATTAACCTGGCTGAGGTGGAGCGGGGCCCCCTTGTTCTGAGGAACCAACATGGCCGCCCTCTGCTCGAGTCAGGGAGGCCAGTTTACCAACAGCCCCCCACCAGCAGCACTGTGGTCTGCTCTGAGGCCCCTGGCTGTCTGCCTGCCTGCTGGCCTTCCTGCCTGGCGGCGGGTTAAGCGGTTATCTTGGACTTGGAGGATGGAGCCATGCACAGAGTGGCCTGTGGGATATGTGGAGAGAGCCTGGAGCTAGGGGCGTCTGGTACCCTGTCATCTGTTGGCTGGGAAGTAGTTAGGGTCCAGGTAGTTGTAGCCTGTGCTTTGCGGCAGGCAGTAGTCCCTGTCCAGAAAGGTTTCTGGCTGGTACACTGGTTCCAAGTGGTGGTTAGGCTTGTGGGTCTCTGTCTTGAACAAACTGGAACATGAGAGGGGAAAAGAGGAAAAACATTAGTCATGTAAGAACCAACGTCTTGGCGGTCTAACGATCTCATGTTGAAGGCAAAATTAAGCGAAACGTAAGAAAATCGCCTAAACAATTTTATTTCAACTGTCACTTCGGGTTCTAACTCAAAATCAATACCTTCTGACCATGACATGTTTTACTATCTATACGCCTTTAAAAAAGATATGATTATTACATTTTATGCATTTTTAACACATTAGATTGTAAGAAATAAAGCTACAAATTATTTTCTGGTAACGTTTTATTTCATGGGTCCCGCATTTTTCAGCTAATTTCCTGGAAACATTCCTCTGAATTTTTGAAAAAAAAAGATTATGTATGTGTCTGTAAATTCCTAGGATATTTTGTTAACACAGTCTTAAACAAAATGCTATATAAGCAGAACAAACTTAAGATATAAAGGCCCTTAATATAAGTAAACAAGACAATTCACAATATTGATATGTATCATAATATTTAAGTTTCTGGAAAATTTAATTAAAAATGGATAAAATAACCAGACAGGCTTGTTTGACTAATCCAGTTTGATGCAAATCTCATAAAGATGCATTACTGCCATAAAGCAGTCATGCCCTTTCATTTATAACATTGCCTATAATGGCCTGACACATCCCCGATCTTAAAGGGATAGCCAACAGTGTATAAACTCTATGGAGATCGAAAATTTGATGGTAGACAAATTAATGTCATCATCATTTTGGCCCACGCTCTCCATGAGTTCATGACAGAGGTGGATGGTCTCACCAGTCGGAGCAGTTGGAGCAGAAATCAACCGAGTTGTCTTGCGGACAGTCCTGACAGTGCCACCGCACTCCCTGGATTGGCTCCATGCCACAGACATCACACTGAAAACAAGCACACACACAAACACACACACACATCTTCAGAACACAATAAGGAACAATAAGCCAAAGCTCAGAAAAATATGTTTGAATCAAAGAAGACTGCTACAGTGAAGCACATATAAAGTGTAATTTACAGATAAGGCAGAGGTCCCTGTGAACTCAGTTAAGAAGCAATACCCTACTGCAGGCAAGTAAGGCAGGCAAATATAAAGGTATTTATGAAGAGCAGTGTATGTGTTCTTTGTGACCTTGGTGTTGATTAATTTCTTTTTGTTTGGTTTGCTTTTGTCCCATGTACAGCAACTGGAGGAATCATTTATTTTAAAAATATAAAAATAAAAAGAACCATTGATTTGTTTCTGTTGTCTGAAGGTAATATGTTGAGTATATGATTTTTCTTTTGGTAAGAATTGCAGGAAATGCCTGGCAACTAAGAAAGAAAACACCGTATCCATCACAAAAGAACATTTCTGTCATGGTAGCTGAAATATTCTGTTTTTAAATCATTTTGAATCTGTGGATCTGTATTTTGTGGTAATAAGACCATGTGGCCTGGGCAGGACACCAAGTCAAGTCAGATTTATTTTTTAGCCCAAACCAAAACAGCTTTACAATCTCTACAGCATATGAACCCCTCTACCCTCACATCCTCAATTCAAATAAGGGAACACTATAGCAACAGTAGAAATACAGATACGGAGAAAGTTAAAAAATTAAATACTATTCTGTTCGGTAATGTTGCTATTGCTAACGTCAAACAAGCAATGACTTCTGTCCTATGTTGCCAATTTCAAACTGGAAAATGTCATAATTGAGTCAAATATGTATTTTCACTGATTCAGTGGCTTAATTCAGCCTTCTGTATTTTCATTGGGGGGACAATAGTCTATCAACATGACACTCTCAAACCATTTCTAATATGAATTCTGTCCTCTTCAAATATATTTGTATTGTTTTTTGTACAGTGTGAATATGATACATGCTCATAGAGAACTGGTGTATACTATGCAAATGTGCCCACAATCTCTGGCCTTGTTGACCAGCTTACAATCCCTCTCACTCAAGGTTGTGATTTCACCTCCCCTCATACACTGAGGACATTTGTATATGCAGAAGCCTGGCTTTAATTTTGTCTTCATGATGTACAGAAATATGCAGTCTTCACCTTGTAGCCTACGTGCCGCACCCCGACCTTATCCTCCTGGATCTCCTGGAGCTTCTGTTTTTTCAGTCGCTTCAGCTCCAAAAGCTCTTTGTATTCTGGCAAATTTCTCAACTCCACAGGTACACTCTCCTCGTCCTGGGAGTCCAGGAAAGCAAGCAAACACACACATACATAAACATGCAAGGAGAAAGAGAGAGAGAGAGAGAGAGGAGACAGAGGACGTGAGTGATGGGCATCAGGACATGCACACAAACAAAACATCTCTACATGACTCCAGCGACCCAATCTGATAATGATATTCTCTAGATCTTTTATAACCCACAAACAATTTTGCTGACAATATTGATCGGTCTAATTTTAGTACGCAACATATCCATGAACATCAGTATTGGTTTTCTTCTGTCTGAGCTGCATTGTTGTGGTGTCTGTCGTGAGCAGAGGTCGTCTTTCGGCTCAAAGTACACAAGTGAAAACATCAATGTCCTTCACAAAGACACTGAATGTCTGATATCTCACCCTCTTATAGAGAGGGGAAAAAACACTTGAGACATGAAAATAGGGGCAATGTGCAACATTTTATTGTCAACAAAACTCCCAGGTCTTGACCAGGAATGGCTTTGTGAAAGACCTGCAAAGCTGCCGATGCACTTGCCCTGAGAAGACTTTCAGTGCAACCTGCAAACACAGCCAAAGTAAAGGACAACCTGGTGAAGTGAGAAATTATTGTGGCCCATGCTGGCAACATCTTTGTGACTTTACATCATATCGGCGGTGTCAGAGGTTTTGTTAACGCGCCGGTGGAGCCGGCAGCCTGTGTTCTCAGCAGGACACAGCAACCTGGTTTTACTTAAAGGTTACTGCCATCAAAGGGGGAGAAAGAAAATGTCAGCGCTTGGATAACGGCGAGCGTCAGGAGTCGCAGAGTTCAAATGGAAAAAGAGGCGAGGCTGGCCAGGCCCCCTGCTCTGATTGAGCAGTTTTCAACAGCACACACTGGGGGGGGGTTTAGTAGAAACGAGCATGATTAAGGGCCAAATGCATCATTTCATCCAAAGGTGTTAAAGTGGAGTTAGGAGGCGGAGGGACAGTCTATCATATGATACAGATGTAAGAGACAAGGCAGGGAGCATTTTGCCCTCTCTGAAATGGATTTAAATGAACTGGTCAGGTATAAAACAAGCTCCCAAAGGAAAATAACATGTAGCTTTTACCAGTCTTTATCATACAGGCCACTTCTTACATAAGGAGGAGAGGGTACGACTGTGGATGGTGACAGAGAAGAGGACATGTGAGCTTGTGATTAGCTTAATTAAGCAGCAAAGTACCACAGTCTGGTCGGTGATCGGTGGCACGAACGAGGTGAATGAGCTCTGTTACAAGATTGTGTGTGTGTGTGTGTGTGTGTGTGCAAACACAAGTATACTTAAATATAAAGACAAAAGCTTTGTGGCCTTCAGTAATTGATGTTCTCAGATGTGACAGAGGACTGACCGAGTCATCAGCAGAGGGGTCCTGCACGCTGCTGTAATACGCTGAGCGCTCATCATCTTCATCCATGTAGACCGGAGGCTCATAGGAGGTCAAGAAGGTGGACGGCCGGTACAGGTGCTTGTTAAGGTGGTGCTGCCTCTTACTGGATGCCTGGAGAACAAATGGGTTACAGAAGGAAATCATTTTAAACGTCCCCTTAAACATGTACTGGGCAATATAGGTCAAATCAGTATCGTGATATTAAAAAGTATGCTTTTCCAATATCAATATACATCAGGATGCACCACATATGATGATCAGTACAATGAACTGTGTTCTGCTGTTAAATATTATAGTTCACAAAATTCTTCATGTCAAACAAAACTTGCTAAAATAACTGTTGAAATGCACATTACAATTTGCTTAGTGTCATTTATTTTGTAAAATGATAAAACAGGATGACAACGCTCCCATCCATAGGGCATGAGGGCTCACTGAATGGTTTGATGAGTGTGAAAATGATGTGAATCGTATGCCATGGCCTTCACGGTTGAACAACTATGGGAGATTTTAGACCGGCGTGTTAAAACTCTCCACCGCCACCATTAAAACACTGCAGTAGACTTCAGAGACTTGGAGAATCAATACCGAGGAGCACTGCAGCTGTTCTGGTGGCACATGGTGGCCCGACACATTACTGAGACACTTAATGTTGATTTTTCCGTTAATTTGTCACCAATCTGTACAAGGCTTGGCCGATATCATTAGCTGTTTTTTTTTTTTTTTTTATCTTATCACGGCTTTTCTCATATATCCAAAATAAATCAAGCTCTACTCAAAACCACACTCAAAACATCACAACACCATTTAACAGATGTGTCAATACTGAATTAATTGCCCAGTCCTTACTTCAAGACACCTTACATTCATTAAGACAACAATTTGTTTTAATATGGTCAAGGGTTTTGTATTTAATGAGTTAAGAATTACCTTTTTAGTGTACATGCACAGGTTGGGTGTTCTTCCAGGCACAGGGATACCAGCTTTTGTCAGTTTGATGAAGTACTTTTGAACCCTACTGGCAACCTGGAAAGTTTTAATAGGAAAATTTCTACGTTAATTATTTCCAACTGAGGAACAGTCGCTTGAAGCAACTGAGGTCACACACACGCACGCGCTCACGCGCACACGCGCACACACACACACACACACACACACACACACACACACACACACACACACATCATTCAGGTACTTGCAGGGGCTGCAGTTATCATATAAGTCCATGTATACTCAATTTAACATTCTGTTGCCATAGCAAAGACACACTTTTCAAACAATCAGCCAAGGCAGTTCTTTCAAGTGTAGGTCATCATGAAGTTTGTTGCTTCTTTAAAGTGAATTCTTTCCAAAAATCTGACCAGAAAATAAGTAACTAACTAAACCAAATGGGTAATGGGTAAAGTGCACGCATTTTTTCTCTCGCTTCATCACCTGTTTTGCTGTTCGATTGCCCAGCTCATCAGCAATCTTCTGCCATCTCCTGGACTCGACTTCCTCAGGAGGGAACTTAACAAGAAGCTGCTCCAGTTTTTTCTGGAAAATACACAAATAACCAGGTGAAAACTGTGCAAGGACAAACTTCCTTATTGTGCAAATGATAATACTAAGCAACAAGACATAAGTATTCAGATAGACACTAGTCAAAAGAAAGCCCATGAATGAGGCAAGTAGAACAAATTAATAAATGTCTGCTTATAAAAAAAAAAGAATTTAAAGCCCTGATTTCACAAAATGATGATAGTTGGACAAACTAGAGTTCTGTAAATTTTAGATTTCCTTTTTTATAACATCAATGTGGTGTTCATGAAAAAAAAATTTTATCTACAAAGAGCCTGAAAATGTTGCTATACCAGTCTCACCAAGCAATCCCCACACACACTTGGTTGTTCTCTCTCTATTTATTTCATGTGTTCTTTATAGTTTGTTTGGTGTTTCTGTGTTACGTGTAGGTTGTTTAATGGCAATGAAACCAAACACTAAACTACTCCCCTGATAAATTATGTCAGTCTTAAAAAATATAGTGCAACATCTTAAACGCTTGCATCCTACCTGTTCCTCCACAGTCCACAGCTGGTTAAATGTGTCAGGCTTGTTTGGATGACAAATCCTCCCCCTGATCATCTGTCAAGTAAACAAGTGACAGGCATGTTAAAGGACTGACTCCATGGAAAGGAAAAAAAAAAAAGGGGGGGGGCAAAATGCTATTTGAAGAGCTCTGTGCATATGAACTGCCTGGCACACTGAATCTGTCAGTTTGACAGAGAAAGCCCGGCTGTCAGATGTGACTCGAGACGTGTCATTGGGAAAACGCAGAAAAACAGCAACTCTTTTGAGTGACAAACAAAATCCTGTTAGAATTCAGACAGTGTAGTCCGGGGAAATGCAAATGTGCTCGTACAATATAAACAGGGAGCGAGACAGAAATAATCAAGGAGTTGTTTGCTCCGTGCTAAATGCTTGGCGTTTCTAATCCGAACAATCAATTAAAAGTGAAACCTTACTGCCTATACAGTGTGGAGAGAGACACACACACACACACACACACACACACACACACACACACACATAATAGAGGCCAAGAATAAGACATAATAATCAGAGGTGTGGGAGAGGCAGTCCCCTCATGTTTCCATAGATACCATCTTTTGTGCTCACGTGCTGTATGCTTACGAGGAAGAATAAGGGAGATGAGGTTGAGATGGCAGTTTGAAACGGTAATGGTAATGTAATGATACACTGGCAGACGATCACCACTGTGATGACAGCAGCAGCATGTGTGTGTCGTACAGGTTATTTTAGTAAGGAGGCAGAGCCATACCTGCGCTTGCCTTCCGTTCTCTGGAGCATCACTAGTGGGCAGAGAGGAGTACATGGTGGAGGATTCGCCCTCTTTCTTGGGTTCTACTGGACTTTTTGGTCGAAGAGGCAAACCTAAATGGAGGGAATGAGCAGAATTATTATCTTTAAAAGCTGTGAGATGACAAAATTGTTTATCTGGTATTTGATGTATTGTACACCCTACAAGATAAAGACAAATAACCAATCTATATTAAATGAAATTCACTGTCATTTCTAAGTTTATACGTGCCTTTGTCGAAGATCAGCTTTAGCCGCCTGGTTTTGCGCTTCTTGTCGCAGAACTCTCTCTCAAAGTCACCAAGGCCTGAGGTGTACTGTTCCCACGCAATGTCAGGGAGCTGGACAACCCGCTGCGGACACGGCAAGCCCAAATTCACCTGAAGATCACAAGAATCAGGGCGTCACAATTCCAATAACAAATTAACAAATAACTTCTGTAACACTCACTGCAGCAATGTTAGATATTTGACAACACATGAGAAACCAAAAGATGTTACAAAACAAACTTTCATATATTAGGATATTTCTACTTTTGTTGGGTATGCTCAAATGTTGATATCTTTGTAAACTTGTAACTTGAGTCCAGTTATTGCTCAACATAAGTTAGCACATATCAATAATTTTCCCAATTGCTTCTTCAGCAGGGGCTTTAAAGTGATCCCAATATCTAGGTTCAAGAGAAGGGATGGCCATTCGTGTGCTGTGGAGGGCTTCTGTCTTCATATTTAGATGAAACAAAAGGTTTCACCACTTTTTAAGCAAATACTTGCTTTAACTTGTTCAGCAGGTGTTCTGACTGTATTTAGTGGCCACATTTACTTGACTGCATTAGTTCATTTACTGATTTGTTTTGAAATCATATTGTGCAAGCTGTCAGGTAGTAAATCCCAAGTAGAAAATGTGGAAAGTGTGCACATTCAGCCCGGTTGAATGAATGAGACTCATACAGTGGAAAAGGAATGGCAGTCTGCACCCTGCATTTTACAAGCTACCAAATCTATTTATTCCAGCAACGTTTCAACAAGCAAGGTATTCCTGAGGCAAAAACCAAAATCAAGATCTTACATGTCTCAGAGAGGGGTTGATGCAGAGTAAGTGACAACTTATTAAAATACCAGCATGCACAGTGTATTTAACATTTTTTATGCAACTCATTCCGAAGGCGTTTGTTGTAAATCAAAACATAACACTTTTCTCCCCGGCACTTCTAAGCTTTATGCATTTTATTATATCAAGGACACAGGTCTGTTTTTTTTGGGGTTTTTTTTTTACCCGTTTCTGCAGCTGTTCAACAAAGCTAATGGGATCGGCTAGTGCCTCTCTCTGTTGACGTGCCAATGTCTCCAGGTCCAGGATGGCCTGCGTGCGCTGGGCCTCGAGAACTCCGATGGTCTGCAGCAGCCTCTGATAACTGACATGAAAGGAAGTGAGTTTAGACAAGAGTGGAATGAATGGACTGCTTACATTATTTAACCTGACACTTGCAATGCTGCAGTGCATCAAACTTTTAGAACCCAGACTATGCATAATTCAACCATGGTGCTCACAACCTAAATAGTTACACAAGACAGGAAGGGCTCTCCAATCTTTTCCCCCTATTTTGCCTATAAAGTGTTTACAGGTGTTTGAGTAGTACAAATCTTGGCAATGGCTATAAAATATGCATCTTCTCAAATGAACCTTTTTGGCAAATACCTAACAACTTTAGTCAGTTGCTTTTCTAGTGTCATCAAGAACTGCAGCTGGTAAATAATAAACATTTACTTGGTAGGAGAAAACACAGTGCAACCACTACAACACCGTTCTCATCTCTAACTATGCTCATCACTCAGATTTCACAGCAAATATCAAAATCTTTGCATGACTACCACTTGGGTTTTGCAGTGCTTGAGGAGTCTTCAGTGCTGTAGAGGTCTGACCTTTCCACTCACACCCTCTGGGGCAACAGGAGAACTGCAAACTGAGCTGTCAATGACTAAGTGTGGTACTGACTCAGAGGCCTTACAGTGTGAGCAGAGCTGGAGGAATCGACAGTAGTGTGACAGCATTCTACATGGCTATAACCTAATGCAGGTGCTCAGTGGAGCAGAGTGGATCAATCCTTCCTAACAGGACATGAATGAAAATCAATGCACAGGACACAATTTATTCAATAGCTGCCGGTGGTTTGAAAATCCTCCACTTAAAATTTCATTTAGACCGGTCAACTGTCTTTAACCTCATATCCCTTGATTCGTTACAGACACCAGCCTTTTACACTATGTGAGGCACAGTTGACCTTGTACAGCATCAGTTTGTACTGTGCTACAATGCAAGATGTAAATCTGGCTGTGCAACAGTGGCACTAAAAAATATTGCTGTACCTTTCCTGTACTACAGAGTGATTCTGATTAAAATGTAAGATCTCTGCAAGAGAAAGCAGCAAGCATGCTGACTTCTTCAGATGAACAGACGATCTGTGCATTAATCCGTTTTAGTGGAATGAGGAGAACTTGGCTCTGCCTCTCAACACTCTGGACTCCCTCCAGGTGTCCAGGGACAAGCCTGGTGTTCCATTGCCACCTACTGGGCCCAAGGACCACTCACAAACACTGGTGCCAAATGAAAGGCTGTGACCGGGACAATAGTTTTCCTTTGTTAATGCCTGATAATTTAGGCTCTGAGATTATTTTTTTTATATTTACACAATATAATCCATAAAATTGTGAGGTGCAAATACAAGATTTTCTCTATACAGATCATCAATCATGTCAGTGTCAATTCTCCACACTCAGCAACCTTAAAATGCCTAGTCATGCCTCCCCAAAAATGACTGCTCACTGCATTGATCGGATCCTTCAGAAAGTCTCCTTACTCAGCGCAACGAAACCTTGCTAGGTGACAGAAACTTGATCGAATTACCTTGTAATTCGAGCGCAGTGAAATCTTATTCTAAAGCCACTATCCAAATTTGAAACATTCACCAATACTGGTGTCAAAGACAGAAGGACCTCAGCTGATGATGTCTCTAAGCCCCTAAAGCGCTCCGCCCATCCTCCTATGAAGATGCATCATGAATCAGCTGACCTGCCACAGTGCAGTTAGGAGAGCCTGACTGCGCACAGCATGAGACCTGTCCACTAACATAAACATAATCCTGCATGACATCTGACAACCAAACTAGGAACAAAGCCTGCACTGAGAAATCCATTTCCTCTAAAACAACTCTTGTTCCTGAGAAGAGAGCGAAGAGAAGCAATCAGAGCAGTAATTTTAACATCCATTCTCCTCAGGCTTTGGAAATCTGACAATTGGCAGGAAATTCACACAATCAGAGCACCAGATTGAAGGTGAAAATTAAATGCTGAAACATGTAGAACCTAAACAAAAGGACAGGAGCTATAGTTAGATGCTCAGCAATATTCCCATAATGACTGAGAAAAGGCTCTAAAAATAACTGGGATAATTAAACAAACATTCTGTCTATGTGTTGGTGGTGCAAAAACCCTGATACACTTATATCACAATGCAGTGTTTCCTTACATTTGTTTTCAGAGGAAAAGATGGTCTGCTGACCAAAAAGGCTAATAATGTTTTTTTCATTATATTTGCATTCAACTCCTACAATTATTATAAAATACAAACTGTTGAAACATAAAAATCCTCTGCATCATAGCCGAGACTGTCAACAGGCACAGGATGCAAGAAGAGCTGCAACAATTAAGTCAATTGATCGATTTTTAACAATGGATTAAGCATTTCAGTCATTTCTAATGAAAAAATGTAAAATATTCCCTTGCTTGATAAAACAAGCAACCATGAATACATGAACTTGTGCTGCATTTTTCACTGTTTTATGACATTTTAACAGACTAAACAATTAATTGAGAAAATGAATGACAGATTAATAGACAAAGGAAATAACTGTTAGTCACAGCTCTAGCTGCAAGATATATCTGGGGGGTCATGAGATAATGAACACAAACAGCAAAGAAGAGAAATACTGTTCTGCTACATAAATTTTGATTTATTTTCCTGACTTTCCTCTAATTTTATCCATTTCTTATGAAATACGGGCAGGTGTAAACCTTGGCTCTTCAAACCTCTAACAGTTCTTCAAATGAAACTAAGAGGTTTAGAGGACTGCTCACAACTCATTCAAATATTCAGCCTGCAAAGAGGGGTCATAAGCCGGAATAAAAAGATTAAATAATAATAATTTAGAGAAAGAAAAATGTAGGTTTTCCGACATTCAGCACTTTCAGGATATCAAATGCTCTTAGCACGTAGAAATACACATTAACTAAAGTGCATCTCTGGTCCATTCAAAACCACAGACCAGAAGTAATGCAATGATCACAGAATATAGTGATCAAAATGTGTGAGAGCTAAATCAACAAAAGATGAGGGGAAATGAGGAGCCCCCACATACTCTTTATTGTGTTTAAGAGCCAGGTGGTCAGACTCAAAGTAATAAACGTCTGGCTCCTCCTCTTCCTCCTCCTCCTCAGCAGCCTGGGTCTGTGTAAGCTCCTTGTTGCTCTCTGCTTCTTTGCCATCCAAAGACCCACCAACCTCGCCACCTGGCCTGTCTCCAGGATCCAAGGACTCACTGGAGGGGCCTACAGAGTCTGAGGGAACAGGTTCCTCCACCATGGGACAGTCCTCCTCCAGCCCAACCACCACCTCCCCCTCTTCCCTCAAGGGACCATTGTCTCTAGGAGGAGAGCTGGGCTTGGAGGAGGTGGCTTTGCCACCAGTGGCAGCCCTCCTGGGTGAAGTCCGTAGGGTGTATCTGTGTTCATAGAGCTCTGTGAAAGAGGGGGGCGTGCTGGATATTGAGGGGTTGCACCCTGGCTCTGTGGGGGAGGGGGTGGTTGCTAGTGGGGGTGTAGTTTCTCCTGAGTTGCTGTTGTTGATTGGACTACTGTTCATGTTGGTTGTGGAGGAGGTGGAGGCAGCAGCTTCCTGCAATGGTGTTAGTGGCCGGCCATTGGCATCACTCTCGCTCTCTGTCACCTGCTCCTCGTGGGCCAGACACAAAGGCTCACCCACCACATCAACTTCCACCTCCTCTACCTCCTGCTCCTTGGCCACTATCAACTCAGGGACAGGATCCTCTGGAACAGCCTCAAGTGCTGGTGCAGATGAGGCTGGCAATTCCCCTGAGCCAGAGACCTCTTTCTGCCCAGGGACAGAGTTTCTACAAGGCACAGCAGGGTCAGGGGATGAGGGAGCCCCCGCCTGGCTACCATTGAGCAGCGATGGGCAGTTGTTGGCAGAGGTGGGATCTGTACTAGACTCTTCAGTGAGTGCGCTAGAGTCCTCTGCTTTATTCTCTCGGAGTCCATTAGAAGCTTTGTGAGCATTTGGGGGATGAGGTGCCCCATCACACTCCACATTGCCATCCTCCACTTTCGCTCCTGTCAGCTCACCTTCCTCTTTACTCAGCACAGGTGAGGAAGGAGCTGTATTAGCAGAGTTTTGACTGGGAAATTCTTCACAACTGTTGTCCTTGCTAGGCTCTGGGACAGAGGCTGGACTTTCAGGTTTCTGAGGCTCAGGGTGCTCTTCGTGTCCCTGAGACTCTCCGGAGCGGGAGCACCGCTTGGCCCTTTTGATTTGAGGAGAGGCATCCCGCGCCCCTTTCCCTCTATCACAGTTCTCAGGCTTCTCGGGAGTAATGTCTTTTTCTAAACAGGACACACCCCGCTTCCTGGAGCTGGTCCATTGCTCCACCTCAGCTGTGGAAGCATTTGAGTCAGTTTCCTTTCCCTGCAATGAGGCCTGTTGCTGGCCATCATGCTGAGTGTCCTGCTTAGCGTCCTGCTTTGTATCATGTTTAGCGTCCTGCTTTGACTCCTGCTTGCTCTCCTGTTTGGTGTCCTGCTTCGACTCCTGCTTGGCGTCCTGCTTCGACTCCTGCTTGGCGTCCTGCTTCGACTCCTGCTTGGCGTCCTGCTTCTTCTTGGGCGAGCGGGCCCTCGGTAATGGAGACACCGAAGTCTCCTCCGGCTGGGCGATGCTGCGGTTCCTGAGGGTTCGACCACAAAAGTTCTCATCCAATCCATTGAGCCCCACTGATGACCTTGTGACGCGCGAGGAACGGGACGCGGCCATACTACGGCGGGTGCCTACAGTCTCCTCATCCTGGTGCTCTCTCCTCTGCAGCAGAATGTGGGCACCTGCAAAACACATACAAACAGATACAAACACTTCAATAAGGTATTATAATGATTGAACCATGCAAACATTTACAGCTCAAGGGTTATGCTGTAGCATTAATATTGCAGTGGTTATAGGTTTGACTGGTTTCACTGGCCAGCCAAGCTAAAAATTAATACACAAGGTTTTTCAAACAAAAGCATTCCCCTAAAGGCCTTTGTTAAATACTGCTCAGGTCATTTCTCAGCTCACACCAGAGGGGTATTGATTTCTCCTGTCATTGTAGCTAAGCAACACCTTCTGGCCACAAGCAAAACTAGATGTCTTATCCCAGGTCTGTGCAAAGGAAATACATTTAAAAGGTGGGTGATCAAAACAGGAAACAGTAAGGTCAGATCTCCTATTTAGCCTAAATGACCAATCATACAGGTTCTTTTGACACTTCACAAATGTCACAGCGTTGAAGCTCATCTGTATGTGTTTGCTTGCTTACTCAAGAGATAAAAGGTGACTACAGTGCACTGAGCATTTTAAGAGAAGAAAAGCCCCAAAGCAGGCAAACTGGTGAATTTCACAAAGGTGAACTACCTTAAAACCAAAAACATCAAATACACAAGTCATCATACATAATGTGCGTATTTCAGTGAGAGTATATTTACCCCCCCCCCCCCCCCCCCCCCCCACACCCACCCGGCAGAGATCACTGCTTATTCCGTCAGACAAAGAATAAACACGTTTTACTGGTTGACTGATTTCTGACACAGAAGCTACACTGTAATTCTTACATCCAATTCAGCAGAGATAACACTGCAGGTTTGTCATCACACACTGTAGTCTGTTTATCTCTGTATAACAGGTGTGCCAGAGGACCAACAGGCTGCAATCCTTCCACAATTTATTAGAACATACAAAGATTGAAATGCTGCAACAACAAGAATGCTACACAAGACCTACAGGCTTAAAGTGTGGACAACCATAGAAGCTTAGGACATGATTAACTTACTCACACAATTGAAGGTACAACAAAGACTCCCAAAACACGCTCTGTGTGTCGCTGATGAGGTTCATTACTGTGCATTAGAAGAAAAATACCGAATTACACTGTGAACCGGAAAATCAGCACTATCCAATGCGAGCACACGCTAAGAAGTAGTGAGTCTTATTCTATACTAAATAATCAATTTCACTGATAATAAACAGCCTTTATGCATCATGCATCACATGTCATCTAGGTCAGACAGTCGGTGATAATTTCACCATATCATGCAGGCATCTTCATTCACATTAAGGTTGTATTGATGCAAATGTAACTTGAATAACATTGCTAGCTTACTCATCAACGCATACAAAAATACATATAAAAAGTCATCTTATTCCGGTTTCTCTCAGTAATTTGAATCTGCAAAAAGGTCATGGAGTGAAGCAGATGTAAAGCAATGTGTTAATGTGAGAAATTATATTGTTTCTATATGTAAAAAAAACACCATAGCCGGCAGTCATGCAATACTAGGAACACAATTGCAAAGTAGTTTTCCTATTACAAATAACAAGAAACAGATTACATTACATGAAACTCATCAATATAAAGAACAATTAATACAAAATCAAACAATTAATTTTAGTGGGAAAATATACAACTATAAACCATGTTAATACCTTAATTTATTAATATATATTTAGGTATATACAGTAAATAGAAATTAAGTTATCCCTGTGTATATAAACATACGCATAATATACATATAATATACATACACATAATCAAAATAAAGGGACATTTTTAGATTAAATCAGTTGGATTTAAAAAATCCTTTCCTGGCTAGAATAAATGTATGTATAGCCTAATTCCTGAGAACATTCCCAATCAGGACAAACGCAGGAAACTTGCCACTGAAGTACCCTCTAGATCATGGCTCCAACTAATAAATCTAACAACAGAGGACAATAAAAATGTGATGCAGTAAAGGTCATACTAAAGTGACATTCAGGGGGAGATGATCTCAGTGTCCTTTTGCAAAAGATGAGACATAGTCATGAGACATTCATTGTTGAAAAGAGAAATTATTGCATCAATTAGCATTGGACATGGTGTTCATTTACATTAATTCCTAGTACATCAATCTGTAGGACGACCTCTGTCAAAACTAATTTAAAAGCTCCTTGTTGCCTGAGACAATCCATCCCTTCCCCTACACAGTGCCAAAACAGGAACATCAAAGCCAAAGGCTACCCTGGCTACAAATACATTTTGATAATATTCCTTCAGGGAGATAACATAATAGTCACCTGGAATAAGCATTACCACATGCACATATTACTCACACTCCAGTAAAGACTCCAGCTGAGAAAGCTAATGTGATTTGTCCATGCATAAAATAAGAGAGAGAAAGAAAAACACAATGGGGGGAGCAGGGGGCAGGTTATTCAGACTGAGCACTCACCCTTAGACTCACCACGACAAAACTAATTAAGCTGGCTCATGTGACCTGCTCTCAAAAACTAGAAAACTAATCACTACTTCAAAATGATCAGGGTTACAGTTGAGCAGAATAGCAATGTGAAAAATTAGCTCACATTTTCTTATGCCAATAATTAACAAGTTGTTAATTGGCATAGCTTCAACTAATAATTAATAAATGAAACTCTAATGTTGCATTCAGGTGCCTGGTGGAAGATTTGTGCCCGTGTAACAATACAAAGCAAGTTGTGATTACTTGGCAAACGTGACTATCCTATCTAAAAGTACATCCACATTAAGCTGCTTAAATTTGTAAACGCATCTTTTTCTCTCCGTTTCAGTCCTCCTTTTCAGACTGACACTGTTTTCCTCCCCAGAAAACGGAGCTTTTCCAAAACAGCATCGGAACGTGTAAATTTGAAAACACCTGCTTGGTGTTTCAGTTTGTAAAAGGTAAATGGAGCTTTTCCAAAACGATGACCTAAACCAGCCTGGTGAGGGTCGGGGGCTGCTTGCCAGTAAAGTTAGGACAACGTTTAGTCGCCTCTAATCATAACTGTGATTGTTAAATTTAAATGACAATATATCCAAAAACACAGCAGAGCTGTTGTCGTCAACCTGGATTTATCATGATTTTTTCAGATGATGCTCCAATTATAAATTAAGAATTTTATCACTGCAGATTTAGAATGACTGTTAACATGTAGTGTTTAAAGGCTTCAATTAAATCACTATTTCACTCTCATTCCATTGTCTAACAACAGAAACAAATGTACATGAGAACTACATTGTGAATTCAGCTGCAATAAAACACGTTATAGATGTCGACAGAAAGCTGGAGGACACAGAGGCAGAGGCTCAAACTAATGTAACACACACCTGACAGAAGTGTAATGACTGCAATGTTGTATAACAAAGAGTGCATAAAGTTTGACTGTGTGAGATAGCTTGCTTTTTTCCCCCAGTCAACACTGTTACAAAGTAGGTATGCAAGAATTTTTTTTATGGAGGGCTAATCATTAACAAAAACCTCCTTGGCTGTGGAGCATGTAGTGAATTAGCACCAAAAATACAGTACTGTGCAAAGGATTAAGGCATTTTAAATATACACTCTTATCCATCATGCAACCATGCCATCAGGGCGGCATCAGATTGTTCTTAATTCATTTTGCTGCAGGACCACAACTCCAAACATACAATCAGAGTCGTAAAGAGCTATCTCCAGCAACGAGAATAACATAAGAGTCCTGTAACAGATGTTTTGGCCCCCACAGAGCCCTAATCTCAACATCATGAAGTCAGTCTGGGATTACATGAAGATACTGAAAACACTAAGACAACCTGAATGCACATAAGAACTGTTTTCTGAACAATCTACTTGCAAACTACTTTGAAAAACTGTGCACAAGCATACAGAAGAGAACTGGTTGCCATTTTAAAGGCAAAGGGTGACCGCAGCAAATACTAAGTATTTTTCTGTTTACTGCACTTTGTATGACCTTAATTGATAAAAATAAATAATAAAAACTATTCATTGATTTTTTTCTGGAAGCATACTCATATTACCTACAGTGCTTACATTTTTTGCACAGTACTGTATATCACACCACTGGTTGCCCTCAGTATACACACTAGGAAATTTAGATTAGATATAGTTTAAGCCAGTGGTTCCCAGTCTTGAAAAGATAAATCTGTTATGTGAAAAATCTAATGCTTTCATCTGGCCTCTAAAAGTGCTTCAAATGAAAAAATCTTACACAGATAAATGACTCCTTGGTTGAACTGCATGTAACTCATGTCAACACTAAGGTCAAAGCATCTGATCAGGGGTTGCAACTAGACACTGCTATGTTTAATGGGGTCACAAGCCAAGAAGGGTTTGGAACCACTGCTTTAGACCACTGACCATCATTTCATTGGGGCTCTCTCTCTAATATTGGTGGGTAAGTGACAGTGAACAGTCCTAAGTTACTGAGCCAAAAAAATGTTTTAGTGGGTAACTAGTCATAAACTGTATACTATATCTAAACATATAATTTAGTGTCACATATGCCACGTTTTAGTGTGTCAGATATAAACATTAAATTGTGATCACTACTAATGAATAAAACAAAGAAGATCATACCATTGCTTATTCAATGAACTTCTCAGCACACTCCTGGTAAACCTAGTAAGTGCTTAGTTTCATTTTGCAGTAGTAGGGTTTGAGCAAGTTCATTACAGTCTTACCACAATATACTGCCATGTATGGTCACTGATCCTAACAAGGTTGGAATAGAACAACTTCTGCCAACAGGCTGCAGTTTAACCTTGGATTTTAAAAGTGTCAAAGCCGAATATGTTAGTCAACACAGGTACCTATACAGAACACGTGTGACTTACCTTTCAATCAAACCACTTCCTGTTCTTCTCTAAAGCGCGTTATGAAGTTATGATAAACACGTGCTGATTGCATTACTATAATCATGACAGACCAGGGCTTACAAATTGCTTATTTGCCTTCATATACCAAACACTGGTTTCATTGAGATTTTAAAGCAGTAAACTCCTCAGCTTTACATAAGTAAACACTCTCCTTACAAGCAAAGTGTGAAGGCTAGTGTTGGCAAACCAGCTAAGCTAACTGAGTTTCAGAGTGAGAAATTTGTCTTATGATAAACAAACAAGCTTTGAGCCGTTTTACCGTCGTGCTGGTCTGTTCGTCTCTGTTACTGACCTGTAGTTCAACACTTCCATAGGGCCTACTGGCAACAAAAAATCCACGAAGTGGTGTTGGTATACATACCGACGAGAATCGCCCAAGCCCCCACATCCCAGCTAATCAGCTGCCGCGAGCTCAGCACCGACAAAGTTGGAGGCACGAGGATGCTGTTAAACTACCGAGACTAGACAACGGTGCCGCCGCACATGCCGCCGGTTAAGTTAACACTAGTTTGCGTCAGGTGAACTCTAAAGTTTATCGTTAAAAACTCCGGAACCACGTTTAGGCAAAACAACACAGGTGGTTCATGGAGCTGACGAGCAGGGTAAACGTTAGCATGGACCAACTTCCAAGCAAACGTTACTTGACCTAGCTTGCTGTTTAGCGAGCTAACCTCAGCAAACTAATTTACCGTTAGCTCTCAGGGCTAAATATAAAACATTAACGCTTAAGACACCAAACTGCAGACTGTTGCACTCGTGAAATTCACATTATCTTACACACTGTCCACGACACCAAACTAACAAGTACACTACAATCTAACCCCGCCACTTTCATTTTTTAATGCTTTTTTCTTGTTAACGACTAGTTAGCCAACTTGGCTAACGTTACCTCGGCTAGTTTTCCAGTTAACCGCACCGCGCAGAGAAGAAATCGTGGCGATTTCAGATGCAGCCTCTCTACCAACGTTACCACCATCGGGTACATGCTAGCTAGCTCGACTACTGACCCAGACGTTAAGTCCATCAACAACACAATAAAGGGAGGGAATCACTACTAACATTGTGATTCGCCGAGGTTTACATTTCAACTGCTGCGTACAGACAGGAGTAGCATGGATAGCAGCCAAGTACTATAACGGCAGTTGGTAACCAGTTAGCAGCTACGGCTAGCCGCAGCAGGTTAATATTAGCTAGCCAAGCTAGCTGATTGTTCCGCGCATAACTTTGCCGATATATTTGTGTACTGCCAACAATGCAGGTCGTAGACATTTTTTGGTGGGATACCAAATTCAGTTTTTTTCATTTGCTGTGCTACAAGTACCAAATTGGAGGTACACTTCTAAATCGCTTTTGAAGCCCAAGAATTACACATACCTCACTTCCGTAAATTTGCTGCACGTTCGGCCGCAGCCATGTTTTCAGTCCAGTCAACTAGTCGGGGTGTGTGAGCCGATTCAGCCGCGCTTGTCAAACTGCAACACTCTACATTTTTGCCCATGCCAGAAGTGCAGTCGGTCACATAATCTCGGGGTAACCTAGCTTAATTAACGACTGTTTACTGACACTTTTAATGACGGACAATACACATTATAATTTACTTTTCTTCTCTAATTTACCCCTTGTTTCGCACCCAACAAACACTCTTTTGCAGAAATCAGCAAAGGGTGACAATTAACGTAACCACACTGTTCAATATGTTTTCATCAAGTTTTAATAGTGTCAGCCAGCAAAATTCAGGGTAGATCTTACTCAAGTGACATCCATATGCAAAACCTTACAGTACAGCATTCTGTTTACCGCCTATCAGCCAACACATTAAGCAACACCATGCCCATACACAAAAATAATGCCTTTAATTAATTAGATTGCTGATGATGATGCTGATTACATACTGCAATATGCTTTCTATAGCAGTACAATTTAGTGAAGATTGATCCAGATCATGAGTTGCGTGCACATTTTATGAGCAGCTTTGCATTTACATGCAGTTACATGTGATGTTAAATTGGGATTGAGTGTTAAAGCATGCATTCTTAACAGACTCTGCCTGCCACTTATTTTCTACAAAAAAATCTATTAACATCATATTAAATCACTCCCTTCTATGATAAATAACCAAGTGCTGAATTTTGACCAACATACCGTCACTATCAGTACTGGTACATTCAAATACAAACCAGACATTTGCGTGAGCATGCCAATTTGTACGTATAAAGAACAGTGCAAAACACAAAATTCATTCCTGAGACTAGTCAGTAATTAGTCCCTTCATAACCTTATGATTTTCATCACTTTAAGTGTCACATTTTGCTCTCCTTACCATTCATTGGACAATATTATAACAGGAAAAATGTGTGATATATCTACAGCAAGATGTATTGCAATTCATCGATATCAGCAACACAAGACACATGGACAAACAATATGTGCTCATTTGGTCATGAAAAAAAGAAATATGGCATTCAGTGGAATTTTTAGCTGCACATACTTTAAATGCTTGGTTCTGAAAACAACCTGACACATGAATACTACAGTGCTAATAGAAATCGAAGAGCTCTTTATACAGATTTGTACAAAATGACAAACCTTTTTAGACATGTTAATTCCCTCAGCTGTCAAAGGCTGTCATGTAGCGGTAAAGATGAGGTCCTTTGCTTGAATGCTTTTGAAATAAAAGTCAAGTGCAAAATAAAAAGGCTTTTCGTTTCTTAAATGTTTCCCATTCTTTACTGTAGAGTGCTTGCTTAAAGAGAGCGTGTCTCCATCTCGATCTTCTCCTCTGATTGTGATGATTCAGCTTCCTGGTGGCTGATGTTCGGCCGCACCGTCACCAGTGGACCACCACCGTAGATAGAGTGGAGGAAGTTCCACGTCTCTTCAGAGATCTGTCCCGAGTCAGCTCCTGCAGGGTCAGTGCAAGCACACACATTGCATATCACAAATATCTAATCAAAGAACTACTTCAATCTAAAGAAACTCTGCAATACTTGCTCTGATAAAAAGGACTTTGTTCTTTACAGGATCATCATTGGTTTACTTATTTCATGCTTCTTACAATTCCTGAATAAATATTCAAAACTATACCTTTCTACAGAATAAAAGCACAGAAATAATAAAACAATATAACATCAATAAAAATAATAGTACCTTGTTTGAGTGTTAAATGGCCGTTCTTGTTTACTGTAATCTTGGAATTATCGATGGGACCTGGTGGATCTTTAAGATGAAGAAAGACAATTAGTTGTCATAATTATATACAGCAGTAACATGCATGTCTATTTTTCTGAGATATTCTCAGTCCTAATTGTTTCAAAGAGCAATGACGTTAAAATGTCAAATGTTTGTGTCACACTATGAAAAGCAATTTCTGCACCGCAGTTGCTACAGAGAGAAAACAAATATTAGAGGAGCAGAAGTCAGAGGAAAACAGACGTTTGCAGACGTGCCAGATGTAAGCTGTTATAAATAGATGTGACAATACAAAGCAAGGGAAGATAAAAAAAAAATGAGAACACGTGGAATAAAAATGAAATATAGTTCGACGCTTCATTTCGCTGTAGAAGGAGGGAAACTTGACTCGGGGGACTAAAGCAAACTCTTTGAAGATAAATCAAGACAAGAAATGGGACTTCACAGTTTCTTTTGAACACGAGCAGCTTTTGGTAACAAGAGGATGTCCTATATAAAAGAGTTTATTGTTTGGCATATTCTCCTGTCCATAAAAATGTAAAGACGGGACATTTGTTTAATAAGATAAATTTACATCAGACAAAATTCACACCAGTTTTTGCATGATAAATCATAACCAATCACCAGATATCAAACATTAGGCACAACTGTCAAGTGGGATACATTTAGCTTTTTAATAAGACATTTAAACCAGACTGGGGGTGGAAAGGCAAGACTTCTGTCCAATTACCATTGTCTTTTCCTTTGACAAAGCCCTCCCACTCACGAAACCACTGCATGCTGATGCAGTATATGACCACTGGAGACTCCTCCTCCTGGAACGCCTTGTTCAGCTACAGAGAGGGAGCAGAGGGAGGAGAGGGGGAGAGGAAATGGGGGAGGAGTGAGCATAGAGACAAGAGGGAGGAGAAAGGACGCAAACAGATGGGGAGGAGAAACGGGAGGGCGGGTTGGGGGTTGGGGGGGGGGCGGGGAAAAAAAAAATTAAGTGAGGATGAAAGCATTGAGAGGAGAGGAGATGGGAAAACCTAATCAATTCTCTCTGGTAGTTATTCCAATTAGAAGACAGTCTTAACACCATACTGCACCAATTTTCATCTTTCTTGGAAATGACACAATCCCCCCTCTTCTTGTTAGCTTACTGGAGCTAATAACAGGTGCATCTGTCCCAGTGCATTAATGGATAAGGCTTTCATCAGGCTCACACCTCTCATCTCCTGCTGGGTGAGGAGCACCAACACATGCAGCCTATCAACTGGTTAAACAGATTGGAAAATAAAGCCCATACACGTCCATGAGTACTGGCTGCACACAGAATCACTGACACACAATGCATTATCACTCACACCAATTTTTTACACTGAATCTGGCTAAAAGCTTGTCTTTACTTACTTTCTGCTCACGGATTTGCTGGCGAACGCATGATTTAAAAGGCTTACCCGGACAAACATGTCCAGCTCTGACTTGCGCCGTTTCTCCAGTTTTTCTATCTCAATCTGGCACGTGTGGCAAACGTACAGGTGGTTGACAGCTGGTCCCCCTCCGTACCTGCAGGGGAGCAGTCCATGTTAACTCAAACAGATAAAATTAACTGTACAAAGGGAACAATAACACACTTATGAGAACAACGGGTAAATGGGAGATGTGAAAATATCATTCTCTCAGCTGGCATGTCTACTGTATGTACCTGCTGTAAAGGTGATCCCACACGTTCTGTGGCAGCATTATCACCAGGTCATCGATGAATGTTGCTTTGTTGGGCGGCACACCTGATGAAACACATTGAAACAACCATCAGATATTAACAGTGTAACATTTTAAAGGTAATGATTGTGTGTCGAGACGTCATATAGAATACAGATCATTGTTGGAAATATTGTTACCCTTCCTCCAACCTCAGATCACTAGAGCAGTGGTTTCCAACCCACGAAGAATCTGAGGGGTCACAAGATTATTAAAGGGATCGAACAGAAAAGAAAATTCTGCTCCACATAACTGTTAATTTTTCTCCCATTTTTTGCTTTTTCTTGTGAAATGTTTTGGACATTATATATCCCCTTTCAGGCCTCTAAAACTCTTTAAGTGAAACAATCTGAGGAGGAACAATCACTTTTGTTTCCACACAAAAGCCATAACCTGTGACAAAGGGGTCACAAGTAGACTTTGTCTCATTTTAAAGGGGTCACAAGACAAAAAAGGTTGGGAGCCATTGTGTTAGAGGACAGATAGCTTTATTCTTTTTTTCAATGAGGATTTAAAGTCTTGTCCTTTCCTCATCCTTGAAGCTAGATTACTCTAATCCTGCTCCAACATTGTATTCCTGAAACGATTTATACATCATAGCCAAATCTAACAAATTAAAAACCTGAGTTGATAGAGAGGATCCTTCAGTTTTAGTCGAAATATAGCAATGTATTTCAATTTTGTTGGCACAGTTCAAATTGTCATCTTCAACTGGAATTATCAAGTGAGAATGATTTGATGTGCCCAGACATAACATTCACAGAATTCCAGCTGAAATAATAATTAGCTTTTTCTCGTATTTTATATCACAAAATATCAGCAATGCTGAAATCATAAGAAAGAAATAAAGGCTGATGTTATGAGACCGCAAAGCAGCAGAATGCCCGCATGCAGAAAAGTAGTGACATTTTGCTTCAACACACAGGAGGGTGATAAGATAAGATAATGAACTGTATGATTAAAAAGTGATGCTAAAGAGCGAAATAAAGCTTTTTTAACCACATGTATTATCTAATATGCTTAAAATTTGCACATATAAAAATAAACAACAAGTATTGCCTTCCTTTTGAATATCCTATGGCCAACAACCATGTTATGGCTCTTTATTTGAAAAATCTCTCCCGGAGAATCAGAAGCCTCTAATAAAAGGCTTTGCATACTGTACTTAATTATCCATTTCTGATGACACCCTTGGCTATGAATAGAGAAGTGAAAATAAGCTGTGAGAATTTTGGATTTGAATGGAAAATGAAACAACTGACAATCATGGTTTCACTGAGCTGATATTATCTCCACTTATGTACATGACTAGGCTGTTGTTATAGCTGCAAAGAAGGAGGAAATAACCTGTAGGTGCTTATTTACACCATGAATTCATTCTTTACAGCCACTGCAGCCTAACAGCTTTATCATAAATTTACATTTTTTTCCTGCTCACTTTTCAATTCCACAATTTCCAGCATGAATAGAGGACTGAAAAGAAAAGAGCTTGATTGGCACAAACCCTTTAAGAATCCTTCCCTCTTCGCTACTAAAAGGAGAAAGACGGATCATCTGTACAAAGAGATGTAAAACCCCCTTTTGAAGTCTGCTATGTTGTGAGGGGAATACTCCGCAGTCTTTGTCAAAGTCAAAAATCCCTGGCCAAGATGAAAGCAAAAGCTGTGTGGAGGGAGGGCAGAGCACAGCTTTTCCACTAACTGTTTGGACACAGGGCAAAGAAAAAGAATTCCCGTTGAGAGACGCTTTGACCTCTGGGTGGGTTCGGTAAGAAAATGATTGCGATCGTACGTACCTCCATGGGAGCACAGGAAGTCATCATTGGAAATGGGCCCCGGCTCAGCAAAGGTCTTGAACTTGTTAAGCCACTGGCGGGAGATGTAGAACTGCAGAAGGCTGGGCTCCATCATGCTGAATAAACCTGACACCCTCCTACGTTCTTTCACTGCATCCTCGTTGCTCTTTCTGTGACAGGAACAGACCCATCAACAGTAAGATGTGAGTAATGAATATCAAAGCAGCAGAGTGAAAGAAAATGTTACCAGGGTGACTTTGTTCTACTACGTAAGTGTAACTATTCAAGTCTAGTGTTATGTCTTACTTATAGAAGAGCACATAAGCTTCAGCATTCTGGACGCAGGACTCAGACACCTCGGTCACACTTTGGTCATCAAATTCATACCACAGATTGTTTGCATCATTCCTGCAGTAGGCTATGTAGTGGCCACCTGGAATCAAGACAGGGGAAGGGGGGGGGGGGTATTAGAGCAGCATTCATAAACCTAACAAGTACATGTGAAATTTTTCCTACAGGCTAATGAATGCAGGACCCAATTATGTGCCAACTGATGGCAGATGCACCAGTCTGATCCAGAAAGGGGAGGGGGGAGTGCCCACTTACTGCTGGCAGTGCCGTGGTGACAGATGACTGACAGCAGGTCATAGTTGGTGGTCTGGGCGGAGCTGTCTTTGGCCAGAAAAGGCTGCAGGTCCAGGCCCTCGAGCGGGAAGGAGACGTGGGTGCTTATCTTGGTGGAGAACATCAGTTCGTGTCTGAAGCGCTTCAAGTGGATGCACAGGATCTGGAGCAACGGAAACACACAAAGGTGTTTTATTTTAGAAACCCGGCGTGAGGAAACACAGAGGAGGAGGAGATTTTGGTTTATTCATGATATGAAGTACTAGAATTGTCTCTATACCTCTGGCAAACTTTGCATTTTACAAAACTTGACTCCGTTTCGTAATCTAAGAGGAAAAAACACAAAGATGGGCAGTCATTAGAGTAAAATCTTTTCAGAAATCCAGCTCAATGTTCAGCGAGGGCACCAAAAATCTATGACTTACTTCTTGCATTTTTCACAGCTGTACATGTTGTCTCCTAGAAAACAACAAACACAGTTATTGAGGCATCAACCTGAGTGTTTGTGTTAGTAGAATAGATTTACACCCACTCGCTTACCCTTCAGTTCATCTCTGGCAAAGAAGGCTGCAAGACAGTCTTGTAGCGTAACCACCGGACCCCAGAACCAACTAAATATAGAAACAGACACAAAAAACGTAAAGCGTTACTAATGCCTGGTGTGAAAATGTGAATAAATATAGTGCTGATATTACAAACACACACACACACACACCTCTTAATGTATTCCATGACAAAAGCAATCCAGCCCTGTGGTGCATAAGCTTCCCCACAGGAGCCTGCTTTTACCATGGAGGTCTGGTGGGTGGAGGAGTGGAGCTTGGCCAGGTCTTCCTTCCCGGGGATGGGCAAAGAGATATCCTGGAAGTTCTCCAGGGTTACAGACACCTGCCAGACACAGAACACACAGGCAGGAAAGATTCATCTTAGGACAACCACAGGTAAATAGCCACATTTCAAAAAAGGTTTTTTTTATGGTTTAAGGATTAGTCCCTTCGTAGTGGAAGATTGTTGTCATTGGAGCACAGATATCACAAGTGTGACACAAAAGAGGGTCAATAAATACACCAGCAGTGCACATTAACATCAGGACTGATCAACAGAACAGACAGCCCATAATATTACTTTTTTTAGGACCTTGAAATGACATAGGGCTGAACGTCTCCTCCACTACTGTTCCTGTTATCTTTTTTAAGAGAACTAACCCGATCGCAGGTGAGGCACTGAACTGAGCTGACAATCGTCCCATCGAACACATCTGAGATGACACTGCGGTATTTCTTCTGACGCTTGTTCTTTGGTGGAGAGAATGTGGTCACTGCTGTGGGAAGGCAGAGAGAAAAGAGAATGTGCTTTACAGGATGTCTGCAAAAGATAGATAACTGTTATAACTAGCCTAGAAAAACCCTGACTTTTTAAGCATTCAATTTGGATATGACGGCCTCTGATTATCTTACCCTTCTTGTGTGCAGGGTTTAAGCTGGGCCAGCCGGAGGCAGCCTTGGGCGGGCTGCTGGACATTTTGGGAATGTGTCCCTCCATCGGGACCGGACTTTGTGGTCTTGTCATGTTAGACATTTGGATGTCTGGGAATGAATCTGGAGGGCAGCAGGTCAAATATTAGAATTTCAATACCTTAATTTTGACGCTGAATATAAAGTCAGGTGGACAATCAAGTGAATAACAGAAAAATTCAAAATGTAAGCCAGCATGCCTAGTCATTATAATTACCTGATGTTCTTCCCTGAACCTTGATGGCTCCCTGGCTGCTGATAATGGGTGTGGTCTCAGTGGTGGTGTCGACATCTTTGTCCATGTCCCCTCCAGAGTTTCCACCCATAACACCATGAACCCCGGCGCGATAAAGATCATTAATCATGTTCTTCTCCTTCTGCCACTCCCTGTTGGCCTGTATCTCATCCTGCTCGGGAATCAGCATCTCGGCCTCGTTGGTGTCGTCCATGCGCACGTTCCCGCCCTGCACCTCGTTATCGGCCCGCTCGCTGCTGCCGCAGGACTCGCACGACTGGAAGTCATTGTCTGACTGGCTGCGGTTGTCCTCCTCGGGGCCTTCGTCTACCGTGATGCCGTTGGATTGGTCGTAAGGTTCGGGCATCGGCTCCTTCAACTCCTCGTGAAGCTGATCCATCAAGCAGCGCAGAAACTCCTGGGAGTCCTGGAGATCACAAAAAAATATTTACTTTCATCTAAATGTTAGTTGAGGCAGCACATTAGTTCCAACCAGTTAAATATTTAGACTTTCTTGCAGTTATTTTGGTCACAGTAGTCCATGAAAAAAAAAAAAGCTAATTTCCTCTCCCTCAATAAAAGATTAAAATATAATACATCACTAATTCTTCCTAAATATAATCAAGTCTGACAGACGCAGCAGAGCTTTCTCAGAGCTCATTTTTTTTCCCCAAATTACAAACAACAACCACTTCACCTTGTTTATCCCAATTCTGCATCACAAAACCTGAGACCAAATGCTCATGAATGTGTAATCAAACTTAATGAACCTCAGACATCCAATCTCCCTCTCAAGCCAGATGAACTCTCCTCTCCCAGGACCTGGGATGTTAACTTCATTCATAGCAATGCTAATTTCAAGGCTGCGCAGCCCAGCGTGGCGTGACAAATGAATATTCCTCAGTTAACTCCTCTGAATAAACACTGGCAAGCTGAGAGGAAACAGGCCCTTTTATCGTTTCACCATTCAGGCATATAAATCCCTTATTTACAGACACTGGACAAAGACAAGATGTGCTTCAGTAAACCATCCTTCAAAATCTTCTACATGTATAATGCATTCATTTTTTCCTTCAAGCACCTCCTGGAATCAAATCGAGCAACTTACCTTTAGGTTTAATGGGAGTATTTGTGTGTGTGTGAATGAAAGTCTGTAGCTCTGACTTAATAATTGCAGTGCAATTCACTTTATCTGGCTGAGTGATTTGAGCTGAAGCTAACGTAATTTCTGTATAGGAATGAGCATTGAGGGTTATGGAGTGGAAGAGGAGAAAAAGGAGAGACTGTATAATATCTGGGACAACTTTATAGTCCGGGCATCAGACCCATAATAACCTCATCTCAGCACAAAGTCACACTCCGAAAGAAATTCTCCATAAAAGAAAAAAAAAAAAAAAAAGTTTAGTGACCGACAGGTTTTTGTGTTTCACGCTAGACCTACTATATTACAGCGTAATCACAGCAAACAAAAGCCAATGCATTACCCACACATCTCTGAACACACTGAGAAACACAAACATCATTACAGATATGAGAACATCCCACAAACTGTCAAGTAAAATCAACTCAAAACTCATTACATGTTTTAGTCAATTGCAAAAAGCAGAGGCAGGAGTAAATAATTCCACCTGCTTGCATCATAACAAATGATTACTTTTCAATATATGATTGAAACAAAGTTGCAAACAGCAGTTAATGTTTCCAACCATCTCAAATGTGTTCATCTTGTATTTATATAATGAATATGCATCCGTGTTTCACCATCTGGGGGTGACTCACCTGCTGTGAATATCCTCTGAACATGGGGTTTATGGCTTTGATCCCCTGGAACAAGTTGGTTGGGACAACGTAGGAGGGTCTGCAACATGAGAGAACACAGCCTGTTTAACAAAGTATTGTCATACACAATATTGTAATAAAGTCTAACATGATGTGGAGTGCAAAATTAATACAAGTCTCTATAGAAACGTGAATATCTAATACGACATGGATCACACTTTCAACACTACATTTGGCTAGCCACTGAATCCTGAAGAACGCTGAAAATGTTAATGCTCTTTCGAGTCAACAACAAAAAAAAAAAGTGAAAAGACAAAAGACACCAACCTGTTCTTGTGCCACAGGTCCGAAACTAGTTTCTGGTAGCTTTTGCAGAGAGCGGGCTTCTTGTCCGTCCTCACCATGCCACCACATTCAAGAAAGAACTGTGTCAAAGGCGGGCTGCAGTGGATAGAGGGAGAAATATATCACATGTGGGGACTAAACAAGCCTTTTCTGAATATATGCATTTAACTGAAGAGTTGTTAATTGATTACAGCAACCAGATGCTGCATCGAGGAAGCTAATTCTCAAAAACCTGCAATAAATCTAACAGAACTAGATGTAATATGGTGAGGATTGTTTTAGATTATAAGAATCTGTTCTACATGCAAATGTCTGTTACCTTAAAATACGATACCTTAAAATCTCTTAATCATTTTAGTTTGAGTGTTTTTTTTGCTATCACATCCAGAGAGTTCTCAGCAGGCGGAAAAACATTGAAAAGGAATGGAGATCTGGAGAGTGCAGCATTTCTACATAGTGCTGTCTTCTAAATGTATTTTGTGATTCATTTTATTTCATTAAGTTCATATTTCACTTGTAGAGTGATATCACAAATTCCCAGAGGTACTAGGTCATGCAGGGAAACTCCACCCACAGCTGAGAGCTGAAGGACATTGGAAACAGCTGAAAAGAAAAACAGCTGAGGAGATTTTATTTGATGGCTACAGAGTGGACAGGAATTTTGCAAGAAAGAGATGAACTACAGAATGAACAAGGCATGGAGTGTGTTTCCCTTCCCTTGGCAAGAGAAAAGTCCTTCAAACTGAATAATGACCCGACAGTAGCTGAAATAACCAGCGTTCACACAAACAGACATCAAAAGGAAAGTTTCAGAAACGCTCCCTCCTTCTGCAGCTGCATGACTCAGTTCCTCCTATTTCTGGAATGTGATTTAGATTGCAAATTCTGACCCACATCTTTTTTTCCCATTTTGACTTGAATCCAGACTAGGCATCATCAGTTTAATTTAAAAATTTACCAGCCCCTGGGTAGAAAAAGTACAAGCTTAAAAGTAAGTAATAGCACAGCCTTGAGCTCTGCTGCAGAATCCTAATTCAAGTGACCAAACCAACAATCCAATCATAAAGAATGAATCAGAAGGATTGGCAATTCAGTACACAATATAAAAATGAGGCAGACTGGGAGAGAAAACAGTAAAAAGAGACACATAAAAAGACATGGTGGTAAAGAGAAAAGAAAAGAGGAGAAAGGGCAGAGCAGATGGGGAAAGAGTTGGTGTTCATTTGTAACAGAAGACCCTACTGGGATCTACAAAAGGCCATTTCTGCCATCTCAAATGGTGCACTGCAGCAATTTTCACTCAGCCGTCGCTCTCCCAAATGAGCATAGCAATGGTCGTTTCTCACAGTCAATAAGAAGCAGGCAGGCCGGGAATGCAGAAGAAGAAGCAAATTGGTGCGTGTAAAGTAACACGAAGAAAAAAAACCACAGAGCTCAAATGCAGTGTCAGAGAGAGGTGATGTGGGGTTGACATGTGTGGGGTGTGTGTGTGTGTGTGTGTGTGTGTGTGTGTGTTGCAGAAGGCAGGCAGACAGAGGGCAAGGTCTCACCAGTTGGACAGGGCCTGGAGGGCAGCGTTCATGTAGCAGGTGTTGCCTATGTTCTTCAGCCCCGTCAGGCCTGAGGGAGACAGAACATAACAGGGAAATTAAGCCAAGCCACATATCTCAACACTTGTAAATTTTGATGGCAGCCAGAAAGCCTCTGCATTGTTAGGAGGACCCATTCCTTTTCTACATGAATATTTGATAGAGGGAGCAGAAAAAGTGGCTACCTGGTGTATTTTAAAATCAGCCACTATGGCCGGGGAACTCAACTGTTATTTTCCTGCATAAAGCAAAGATAACTTATTCATCATCTTCTACAGGGCTTGTCAAAGTCTGACACTGTAGGACCCCCCCCCCCCCCTTACACAAAAACAAGACAGCTGCCCCACCCAACCAAAGCACGAAACAGTAAATATTAATGGATTTTCTCATTCCTACTATTATATTTATCAAAAGCAAAATGTTGCCAAAACTTGAGCCCTTTTTGCCTTTATTTGTTCACGTTTTGGCACATTTTCCACGATTAAAGGTATACTGAATTAGCAGGTCCTGTTTGCAATGGATGCACAGACAGCTATCACTGCTTTATTCTGATACTATAGAAAACTTGATGATTCTGAAGCAAGTTCTGGAGTTATAAGGAGCATCTCTTGTGATGAAAATTTCTGTGGATTTATGACAATAATTTGTGACAGACATCAGGGATAATGTATGGTCGGAAAGTGAATGTCACACTGAATCCAAATATATGTGTATCATGTCTATGTGTTGAGTTACGACTCTGCAAAATGCAGCAATCAGACTGAAATACCTTTATTGCCTCTATGAGGTGTGTCTCAAAGCCGCTGACGTTGATTAGAAAGCTAAATCAGTCAGTCTACAATGACTACATTCTCACTGGAACGTGTCACGCACCTGTCCCTCTCACGTCACACAGCATCTTAGCCTCCTGTCTGTCCCAAACTCACTTGAGGAGACGCACCTCGCAGCTTAAAAATCTCTGATCTCATACGCCCGGCTTACTCTGCAGACGTTACACTCACAAAGCCTAATTACGCCGTCTTCCTGATC
The DNA here is from genome assembly GCF_021018895.1 of Seriola aureovittata. NCBI lineage: Eukaryota > Metazoa > Chordata > Actinopteri > Carangiformes > Carangidae > Seriola > Seriola aureovittata. The sequence goes on from NC_079375.1 coordinate 7,371,158, forward strand.
ATATGATCTGTATTTGTGACAAAAATAACTAAAGCGGTGACTGGTGCCAAAGCGTGAGCTACACCGCAGGAGGTTTAACATAACATATGCCATTTGGTGGAGCCTCCTGTGTGTGTTTCACTGTGTTTCACTGATTGAAAACATTATTTGCATTGGTGGCTCCATTGGGGATGAAGCACTCAGCGCTGAAGTGTGAGCTGCACTGAAGCAGCCTGTAGTTTGTATTCAGGGGCCATGTTTGGCTTTCTAGTGCCCATATTTTTGTGGTGTGTCTAGCAGCATTGGTTCTAGTCAGCTATTACCAGCATCTCTATGCGACAAAATTACTTCAGTAATAGCTGTACGTCTCTCCAGTGATGTCTCCACATGTTGACCGAGTCTTTGTGGCGTGTTCAAGGACAACTTTTAACAAAAGACTTGAGGCAGAGTGAGGCTGGTGTTTGTACTTTGAAGTCTGCTCGGTGTGTCGGGATCTTTAAAACCGTTGTGTTGATGCAGCCATTTACTGCTCTTCTTAATTTCAATCACAACCTTCTCTTTGAACTAAAACCAACTGCTGTTATTACTGAGCTCCTGTGTCTGAGGTGTTCATTTTCTAAATTCTGTCATACCTGGATTAAGGTGATAAAAGTTTTTTTTTTTTTGTCACCTCTCTGACTTCAAAAGTATACAATTTTCATTATTAAAACGACAATATGAGAAAGAAAAATATGTCTACTACAGCAGTACTGTAATTGTACACTTGACAATTTAGCATAAGTGTATGACTGCTTTATTTACAATATTTAGTTTAATATCCAATTAAATTTGTTCACTGTGTAGTTAATATTTTTGGGAACAACTGGCATTCAGCTTGACGCTGCGTTTCTGTGATTGGGCTGCAATTAACCGTGTCTCTAATGGTAGATGTTCATTTTTAATTTGACATTTTATTAATATTTCAATATTTTAGTTGACTTTTATAACTTCCTAAAAAATCAACAAATTATTTGTGACATTCATGTTGTGACAAGATGAACACTTCATCTGTGATGGCTGACCTCTGGCTCGCAGCTCATCCTCTTCCTCTGTCTCCATGTCCAGGTCTTCACAGCCTCCATTAGGGGGCACTCTCAGAGAGGTTGGGCTCCCAGGGGCCCTGCTGCTTTCCTGGAGCAACAGCACAGAACACACCAACCTCATCATAAAAAAAGTCTTATCTAGTAAATGAGTAACGATACAATTTGACTTGCAGTTCAAACTGTAGCTCAGGAGAGACTGGGGGGATTTATCAATCAGTACGCCACGAGAGCGTGCATGGTTATGTAACTAAGTGATAATGTGGTAAGATGCAATGTAAACATGTCTATTCAAACAGCACAGACTGGCGAATAGAAAACATTCATGATGTATTTCACATCTGCTCAACTCCATAACTTTTTTCTCATTTTGCTGTATCATCAAACCTGCTTTATGACTCAGCAGCTCTGCGACTGTAGCCGTAAGCTGGGAGGATAATCTTGTGTAATAAAACATGATGACAAAGGCACGGCAGCCTGCTTTTACCTGACCAGCGCTCTGTGAAGACGGGAGGGGTTTGCTGTTGGTGTGGGGCGAGTGAGGACCTAGTTTACGCTCCAGGAAAACCTCCTTGCCGCAGGCATAGCACCACACTCGAAGTGTGGTCAGGTTCACTGTCAGGTTGTGCCGCGTCTCCTGCACACAGAGTTGTTTTTGTGAAACACATTTTGTGAACACACCTATCAGACTGTAGCATGAAACTAAAAAGACAGTGCTAATATTTATTGAAGAGCAGCTGATTGAGCATATGTGCTGTTTGTTATCAACAAATGTCAGCAAATCTACATGTTGCTATTGCTCTTATATAACAAATATAGGCGTGGCTGCTGGTGGCTAGGCAACTCTCAGTCTGTAGTGTACACATCTATGGAAATATCTGGCACAGTTGACAGTCCAAATGTTTTCTCTCAAGCATCATCAAGTTTTCAGCCCAAATAACATCTCATGTTACAGAATGTCAGTGTTTTTGACAATACTGATTTAGTAGCAGAGAATATATACAGAAAACTAAAACTTCTACAAAATCTAAATGATCTGCAAAGAGTTGCAGAGGACTAAAACTGAAAAAAAAAAAAAAAGAGAAATCTGCAACAAATATCAACCCCATCTGCAATCAAACCAGTCATTTTGATTTTACTCCAAGTGATGTGCTTTGCTTTTTTTTAAGTTAGAAATTTGCTATCTACAATCATCTAAACAAGGTATTATGGCTGCAATTACCGAATCTTTTTTTTGATTAATCTACAGATTAGTGTCAGATGATAGTGACAAATGCCTCAATTCACTATTTTAAGTTTTCAAATTGCTTGTTTTATTTGACCAAAAGTCCAAACCTCAAAGATATTCAGTTCAATATCACATCAAACAAAGAAAAGCTGCAAATCCTTACAAGTATGATACCAGAACAAGGTCATTTTTTGTGTTTATGTTTCAAAAAGAAAACACATCCCAAACTAAAGCAAAGAGAAACCAACTCATAATAAAAACTCTATAAAATCATGGGGTGGGTGGGGAAGCTGTCTTGATTTTCTATTGATTTTTGTTTGTTTAAAAAGTTGATACTTGAGAAACTTAAATTCCAAACTAGCACTTACTCCCCTTTGTATGAGAGCACTCATGGGTAAACAAAATTAAGCTTCATTTAAAAAAAAAAAAAAAACAACCGTACATTTGCAGATTTTGGCCACATCACAAACAGTTTAACCACATTCAGATATGAGCCCAAAGCTAGATATCTCAGGTTACAGGTGGAGGTAGAGGCAGTTTGGGGTTGCAGCAGGGCTGACTCCTGCTGCTGTGGAAATATGGCCGAGTTCTGCTGACCCACTGCTGCTCTGACAAACGCCAGCAGACTGGCAGGTCGACAGGAGACTGAACGTGAGCAGCTGCTGACCAGCAGACTCTGCATTATTCATCACCACTGCATAAGCCTTCACACAGCGGGGCAGAGCAGAGCGGAGCAGGGGTGGCAGAGGTAACACGCCACACTGAGCACGACCATCAAACCACCCCGTTTAAATCATTCATGAAGGGAAGGATAGCAGGTAGGGCATTAATAACAAGCTGGATTTATGGGGCTTAGAAGATGTTTTTCCAAATCACATCATTTTTTGTATTACAAGCAACTGTTTATAGCTTTTATAGTGAGACTTCATGGCATTTCATCCGGTCTGATGAAATGCTCAACATCATGATGCAAAACAAATCCTTAATGCTGCTCATGCAGACACACACAGACAGAATTAGGGCCTGTGTCTACAGGTAGTGTCTAGTTTCTACACAAATTTCTACACTGAACAGCTGGGGTTTTTTTTCTGCTGCTCTCACAGTGTTTTGAGTTGCAAATAGTTAAACTTTTGGAAACACTGAGCTCGTCAATGTCACTTCTCTCTCACAGACCAATCAAAAATGAAGAAGGGGGCGTGGCTTACTATATCAACACTGTCAACAAAGGCAAAGGAAAAACCGACCATGGCTGTCACTGACAACCCAGTTATATACAATCTAACATTGAAGGAATGCGGAAGTGCTAAAATATGATTTTTGTAACCTAGCAACAATAAGCACTTGAGAGAAGCGCTTTGAAAAAAGGGGTCATGGGCACTTCCAGTGTAAAAACAGCTGCAGGTGGACACTCCAAAATACCAAAGAAAAGGAAATAATGGATCATGGTAGCATCTCATATCAAGGTCATAAGTATTTTGGCCAGAATTTACACTGTAATAACGTTTATGTAGCTGCAGAGTAATGCCTAAACCCAATATCTGCTTCTGTGTGTGATGTCCTGATAATGAAACCAGGTAGGGACTGATTTGGTTTGCAAAATAAGTCATGCATTCAGTGACCAAACAGCATTAGTGACCAAAATCAAATAAGGACAGGAAACACCAGCGTCCACTGTCATTCTCAAGAAGATTCTGTCACATTTGCAGTATTTGCACAAATGCATGTAAAATGCAACAAATTTGGCATTTTAAGAGGAATACAAGAAGCCTGAAAGCAACTTGTAGGGCTGTGGTAGCCTTAAAATCCTTTCTCTGAGGAATTTCCAAAGTTTACCTTTGAGTGAATTTGGTTCAGAAGTCCTTTTTGGTGCATAATAATGTTTGAAATGCAATCTGTTTTCAAACACTAATTACGTGTCCAATTTCGTTACCAAAAGTACACACAGGAGTGGAGCTTCAACTTCTGAAATTAGCTGACCCAGCTGGAACTCCACACAATTCATTCTTATTTACTCATAATATTTATGTTCGCAGTGTGACTAGCAGAGACCCTCATTCATATACATTACTGAATCTGATCTCATCCAGCAGCAGGTTTTCTGATTGCATAGTCAAGAGATTAAAATGTTTCCCTCCCCACAGGGCCTCCAGAGCGCTAATTAAGCATGGCCTTCACTCTTACAAGATTTAAAGATGGCTGCTGCTGAAAAAACAAAAAAGGCGACCAGCTAGGTGGACAGACTGATGTCCCAGATATAAGGCAACAGATATCATATTCACTGCGGATATCGTTTTCGAATCAGTCTGCTAATATTACATTACTTTACCAGCACACTCTGTATCCGATATCTGTGTTTTATCTGGGTGGAGAGCTCCACTCCTGAAAAGGTTTACACTTTCTCAACAATGGACTGAGCAGCTGAACAATAATAATAAGCAGAGCAAATTAAATGTTTGCTTTTATATTCCTCTTTCTCTCCTTCTAACCCTATTTGGCCCTTGCGTGCCGGAGGAAAAGCCTTAGTCAACACTGAGAACACTGGAGGCTGAGTGAAGCCTCGGAGCAGCCAGGAGGGGCAGATACTGTAACCATGGAACTGACAGTACCAGTGAATCTCCCCCACTTCCCAGAGGAATGGCAATTAATAATGGATGATCCACTGCCGAAACTGCACTGAATGTGGAGATGTAGGCAGACAGGGTTGGGTTGATGGTTTTTAACAATGCATGTACTTCAAAAGCAAAAAGATGCACGTGCAGGCTTGTTTGATCATGGAGAAATAAATGTTAAAAATAAAACAGTGCTGGAGGCAGTTTTATTCCAAGTCATGGCTCCTGGGACTAGGAAGTGGTATTCCTGTCCTGGACTGCCATCTGTGCCACCTCCACTCCTCTTTGTGTTATATCTTTTTTTTTTTTTTCATTTCAACATCACAGTCAAGTGTTCTCCACCTTTCATTCCCATCCATGTCTCATTCTTTTTTAAGCATTAATTATCATTTAACAGCTGAAATGTAATCAGTGAAGTCTGAGATCTCTTACCTGCGAGTGGACAGTGCTGTGGTCAGTGTGAGATTCTCCACATCCTACATACGCACAGCCATTCTAGAGGAAAATGCAGACACCAAATGATCACATGTCTCTAGTGAAAAATAAAGCGTTAGGAGGTAGTATTTCAAACTGTCAAATCAACTTTTTCTGTTTTTCTTTTTTTTGCAGGCAAGCATCGTCTTACCTCCAAACACGCCCACAAATTTGGTCCTCCAACTTTACAGTCTTGGCACTGGCCCTAGAAAAACATGAAGACACTCAGGTAAGAGTCACATGTTTTGAAAAAAAGAATCTATAATGTGTTGAGTTCAGACTCGGTGAGGAAACGTTAAAGGTCCCATATTGTATGAAGTGAGATTTCCATCTCTTTTTAGATTATAAAACAGGTCTAAGTGCTACATTAACACTGTGAAAGCGCTCAGTCCCAAGAGAAATGCACACATCCTGTATTCAGAAACTGAAGAAAACAAGCTGTTTGGACTTCCCTAACTTTGCGATGTCACAACAAAGCAGTCACTGCTCTAAGCCATGTCCCAAGCCTGGTGGGCTTGGAACATGGCTGAGAGCGGTGGTTCAGAGCCTCTCCTCTGATTGGCTCACCAACCTGTTGTTACTAAAGCTCAAGAGAGAAGTCTGAGAAAGGAGATGTAAAACCACATTGAGATGGTTTTTGGTGCTTAAAACTACAAATATATCTTATTATGGATATCAAAACTTCAAATAAAACAACATTTACAACCTTTAAATGAGTTATTAGGACATTATTAAAGGAGTGGTAAATTATGAGTAGGGTAGTGGACAGTGTCAAGAGGGAGGGTCACTCACATGGGATTTCTGAATGAGTTCCTCCTTGGTGATTTCCCCCACACAGTCAAGGTGGGGGCAGTCACAGCTGGACACCAGCGGCATCTCTCACCCACAGGTCTGAGAGGGAAAGACAGAGGGGAGGAAACAAAACATTAAATACATGATCAGATTTTGTGTCAGGTGATTTCTGCTTTTAAAGGTTTATCAAACACACATCTGATCTTGACTGACTGATATGAGATATATCTGAGGAACAGCACAGAGGACAAATAGCCTACTGTAACATGAGTCACCACCACACATACATTTTCCCATGCCTGCATGACTGACAAATTCCTCTTATTATCAGCCATTGACACGCCAAGCAGCACATCACGCCACGGCTGTCAACAACTCGTGGAACCAGCATTGTATGAATAGTGAGGACATAAAGGATTTAGTGTTGACTTCTTAGAAAAATGTAGCGACACAGACCATTAGATGCAGAACAAGTTAGAACAAATCTTCTGCAAACTCAGCCCATGTGACTAAAATCTGCTTATTGACAAAGCTCAAAACTATCTGTCTATCTTCATATGACAGCGATTTTATTCCATTTGACAGCAAGAAATAAAAGGGAGGCCTACGCTGAGATGACCTGGCAAATGTGGATCATGTGCATAATTATTATCACTGACAGCAGCATTCAAATGGATGACACCTCTGTTGGCGTGGGGGACAATGAGTGCTTTTACATACCTGCTAGTACCCCAATTGTGTGTTGTGCATGTAAACATCAAACCCTGGTGTCAGAAACCTGCACAAGCCCTTATCCTGGTTTTGACAAATCCAAATATGCAAGCTGTGGTTCCACAATTGAGACAGTGAAACTGCGGCGTGTAAACACCTTGTGGATTTTTCGGATTACTGTCTGCCATGTGTGCAGGTGCACCTTCAACTGAAGTTATGCAGTAGTTATTCAGTAAAACAAGAAATTATGAAAATAAATTATGTACTGACAATAAACACACTGAAATGAAAGTGAAAGTCAAACCAGTAATAAAACATAGCATAAATTTTGTGGTCATTCTCCATTCCAATTTCTGGTGGTCAAACAATGTTTAATCTAGGAGAGCGGTAAATGCTGCAAGTCCAGGCAGCCAGAAAAGAAACTGTGCTCATCTTCTACTACTGTTGCTCAGTCAGTAGAGATGGAACGGATATTTTGTGGTATTCAAAACACTGGTAACCCATTTTATATTAAAAAAAAAGTAGAGTAGAACTGTCTTGTTTGGTCCACAAAAGCCTGTCTCCTATGCAGGTATACTGTACAGTATACGATATAGGTATAATGCTGTACACTGTCTTGCAAATCAGTACAAATACTCCCTTCTAAATTTTTTACCTTAGAAAATATAGTGTATTGGTGGCCAAGAGCGATATGTCCATTTTCTACAGGGATGCTACATTCATTGAGCTACGTTAACTGACTGTAACTATTATTTATTATTATTATTTAGAGAACGCGATTAAAATTCTCATAATACATTAAGTGTAATCACTAAAATGGCCAGATTTGCATACCAATTTCAGAAGAAATTTGAATCAGATCACTTTGCATTCTGTGAGACTGATACTGTCCAGTGTGTTTTAAAAGAAGAGGAAGGGCAGCTACGCAGCAAGATGTACAAGCTCTGTACATTGGGTTTACAGGAAACCACTGAAGCTTTATATAATCAGGCTTCTTGACAAGGCCACAGTCCCAGCTCCTCAGCAAAACAAACAAGGCTCACACACTGCCTCAGATAGCCCTAAGGAGGAGCAGGGGATTTGCTCGCAGAGTGACAGAGGACATGGGTTAGGTGGGGTGTGTCCATCAAGTGTCCTGTATTTGATGGGCTGTTGCGTCATAAAACAGACAGCTATCTAAGTGTCAGCAGGAATCATTTCTCTCAAGTTAAGAAGTCTAAGAACCCAGGTTCGTGTTGGTGGTTTAAGACACTTCCTCTCAGGGGAGCAGGTGTATCTGACAGAGACAAAGCACGCATTTACTCTACTGTGCAACACAAATAATAGTATAAAGCATTAATCAACCAGTAGATTTACTGTAGGAGTCAGAAGAATAAACTCTTTATCTATAGTATCTTAAATGTGTAATAACACTCATTGGATCATAATGACTATTTTTGTCATTTTGAGCAATTTTCTCTAGCTGCAAGGCCTCTTCAGTCAGTGTGTCTGTCACCCACAAAAAACTAGAACATCGAATGTGTGACCACTCTGCCCATGGCAAGGACCCTAAGTGTGGGTCTTGTTAGAGGATGCACATTGACTTTCAAGAGGCGTTCAGGTGTCAGCGGCATGATGACAGCAGATCCCACCTCACGGCTCTCTACAGTGCTGCATGTGATTCAGCACATTTAAACCACACCAACATAATAAAAAGCACTTGCTCTGAGTGTTACGGTACACACCAACCTTCTCTAGACCACAGCTTTGGCTTGCCAACAAACATATAGAACAGCTGACAACTGCCAAGAGCAAGGGTATAAGAAAAACAAAGCAGACAACACACCACCTGATATTTTTATGTCCAGGGGCCCAAAAATTTTCCCCTTTGCAGACAAGAGGTAGCGCTGTGATGATTAGTCGATTAATCGATCGAAAAAAAACTAGTTTGCAACTATTTTGATATTGGTTAATCATTTAAGTCATTTTCAAGCAAAAATCTGTTGCGCCTTTTGGTCTTACATTATGGTATATTGAACACTTTGGGATTTGGACTGTTGATCGAACTAAACAAGAAGTTTAATGACATCACCTTGTGCTTTAGGATGTTGTGATGGACATTTTCATTGTTCTCTACTGTTTTGTAAACCAAACAATTAATCAAGAAAATAACATGCCACCCTAGATATAGCTCTACCATGCTCTATCTTGACAACAGGTCATTTGGGAGATCAGTATGAATACAGGAAGAAGGCGAGTCTAATTCAAGTTCATGTTCAGTCTTGCACTGGTCAATATGCCTGCTTCCTCATCTAATCACTGCTATCTGTGAGTACATACATAAACAAACTGATAAAGACTCAAGGTCAACTACAATTCTATTGGTTTTACCAGGCTCCTATAATTGCCCTGAACTTTGGAGGCATTCCGTTCAAAAGGTCAACAAACTCTGTGTGCCTCAGTAAACACATATTATTACAGCAAGTAGTAAGCACCAGGATAATCAAATTAACCGGTGGTTTCACTGTCAAGCCTCCGGCGATTACGCAAAGCTGGTGAAAGAAAGAATAACTGTTCTTACTGTTTCATCATCACAAACCACCCTCACCCTTTCACTGTCTTCTCAACCGATTTAATAATATATACTGTAACAATAATGAAGGGGCTCTAAATCTAAACAAAGAGGTGGTACAGTCAGGGTGGGGCGTTGACCCAAACCAGGCAGTGCACATGAAACCGATGTTGACATTCAGATTCCGTATGATACTTGGATAACTTAGAATCTCAAAGTAATACACTGACACAGCAAAACAGAAAATAGCTCTAAATAATCTAAGTAGCCTGGTAGCACAGTTTAGCAAGCAGCTCATTAGCCATTATATTGAAACGGAGCGTTACCTTGCAGTTGATGTTAGATGCGTATAAAAAGTGAAAAATCTTTATAACTGCCAAACAACTTCCCTCAGGTTTACAACTACGTAGCAAACTTGGTCTGTGGTTGATAAAGACGGGGTATGTTAAAGATGTGTGTGGCTCTGGCCTTGTCCAGTGAGCTGTCAAAACCAGGCGAGGCACTGACAGCGTCACAGTCTGACTAGCAATCTTTCGCTGCTAGTATTAGCCTGTTGCCCAATAACTGGTCATCTCATTAATCTTTTGTTTTGCAAGCAAGCTGTAACACTGGTGATAGCGTACAAAGCTCATTGCAGTTGGCTATAGCCACATAAGATTTACATAATGTTCGCTATTGATAACCATCTCATCAGTGACATGCTAGCTAATGTTAGCAAGCTAATGCTCCGGTATTACACGATCACCGTCGATCCCACAGTGGCTTCACCGCTAGCTAGCATCAAATATAAATGTTATCTACGGTTCTTACCTGTGCAATAGTATGAAAGAAACGTTTCTCCTGTGTATCAAACTGTAGTTGGTGTCTAAGAGACAGATTCAGTCTGTTTGTAGAGACATATTTCAAAGAGCAATCCTTCACATGAACGATACCCTCCCTGTCGCTCAGCGTGGTTGCTAACGTTACAGCCGTCTCCGCCCCTTTCCGGTTAAAAAAGTCATTTAAACCCTCCCTATCCTACTGTAAACATCACAACTGATTTTTATGTTAATTGCCTATATAAAGAATTATATTTGTATAGTATGAAAATGACCTCAATAAAAGCAAGTGTCAATTAGCTTTTTTTTTTCTTTTTTACAAATATCGTCAGCAACAGCAATGAAATACTACTAACCCGGCAAGACAGGCGTAACAGATATGTATCATTGCAATGGGACTAACATAAAACAGCCTAAATTAGTCTTGTCGAGGACAAAAGAATCTGCTTTGAATTATAATTTGTGTCAGATGTGGTTATTACATACAAAAAGTTTAATTACCTTGTTAGAGTTTCATAAAATGACAGCTGCCCCTCCCTCATTGAAAAAGCCAGAATCTATGCCCACACAGAAATGAAATATCTGGCGTAAATGTCCCTACAATCAAGAGTGATGATGCCTTATGTGTTAATATTATGAGATATATTATTTTCACATATACACATTCTCTGGGTATATGAAAACAAAAGTAACATATATGAAATACACATCGTACATTCTGTAAATGTGCATATGTTAAAAATATCTATGATACATTTTTAGACAAGTTGCAAGGACATATGTTACAACAATAGATACTTTATGTAGCCTATATTTGGTGCATATACCTTGTTTTTGGGTAGAAATGTTTTTCAAAGTAAAAGCAAGGATGTCCAGCCTACCAATACAGGTTTTAATAGGAGAGAAAGCAAGGTACTTTCTCAGGGAAGCGGGTTGATACACAAAAAGGAACCTGACCTCTCACACGAAGACTTGACATTAACCCTTAACTGGCACCCTACAGTTAACCTCTATCAGATGGGGTCCCATGATGAACTAGCACTGCTTTGGACTCACCCTTGCTTAGGCCGTTGGAACATACATTTAAAACTGAAAAAAAGTTTGATGGAGTGAGTGAGTGGTGTAACAAAATAATAGCAAAACATTTATTGTATGTTTAATACTCATCCACTGAGCCAGGCTTATTTTCAAATTTAAATGATGAAGCCCTTTTAATGGCAATATTCATACTTCATAGGGCTTTTTATAGCCATGTACAATACAGGATCTCACCTCATAAATGTCCACATTGGGGTTTCGGGAAAAAAAAGGAAAACGGGTCATAGCATAACAACTCACCTAGGACCTCATAGATTTTCTTGAAAAAATTCATGTGAGAGCTCTTACTAAATTCATGGGACCTTGGGACATTCGACAGCTCTACTTCAAACACTTTTTTAGTTATCAATTTTGAAGTCTGGCCCACAGGCTAAATGTAATTAACATCTTATTTTTCACTGGTTTGGGTTAAAATTTGTGCAAAACAAAAAAATCAGACAATTTGCAACATGTATTGATGTAAATATTGCTCAATGTTTCTTTTACCTTAACAAGCCAAGCAATCTTTGATTTTCAAAATAAATATTATCTCCACTAGTTTTCACTTTTTTGCAACTCAATTTTGTTGCATTAATATAGTTCTATCACATAACAAAGAAGTAATTTGGTCCTGCTTAAAAAAATTGTGATATACTCCTCTGATCATCATGACTCATTAGTTTGACATAATTTTGACTATCCAACACTTTAATTATTTTTATCAAATCTACCGTATCTACGGAAATAATGAGTTGGAAAAATGTGCAGTAGGTTATGTGCCTAGGCATTTTAGATGTTTAGCTTCTTATTCATCACACAAAACCATCTGGGAGGCGTCTGATTGATTCTGAAATCAGTCTGCAGCAGGACAACAAGCCCAAACATACAGCCAGAGTCATGAAGAGCTATCTGCAGAGACAAGAAGAACAAGGAGTCCTGCAACAGATGGTCATTATGGAGTCTCAAGATCATGGAGTCAGTCTGGGATTATGTGAAAAGACAGAAGACATGGACACAGAATAAATCCACAGAAAACCTGTGGTAAATTCACCAAGATGTTTGGAACAATATACCTGCAAAGTACCTTGAAAAACTATGTGTAAGGTCCTGTTTTAAAAGCAAAGATGGTCACATCATATATTGATTTGGTTTGTTTTTTCCGTTAACTGTACTTTGTATCAAGTTAATTGATAAACAAAAGCTATTCATGGTATTATTTTTGTGAAATTCCCCATCAGTATTTGGATGGAAAACCCCACAGAAAAAATTCAACCATGGATATATTTGTAATACTTGAGGAAGCCGCGTGGGGGAGCAGAAACTCCATAAAGATGACAAGGAGCATGCTTTTATTTTGAAAGTCAAGCTACATGGTAGGTGCTGTGGCCCGAGTCCTTCACTCTGCCTTCGCTGAGGTCAGTTGGAGGGGCCGGGTAAACCACCGGGAACCGCTGTGGAGGAAACTTTCAAATGTAACGGTGATATTGTCAATACTTTACATTTGTCACGCTCAGTTAGAAGACAGCCACCCAAGCTGACGAGTTTATTTGTTAGGCTGTTTAGGCATAATAAGGGCGCACACTGCTAGCCGTTACTAGCCTTGTTAGGTAAGTTAGCCGTTAGCTGCTCAGTTAGGCCAATAACTTTACCATGTGCTAATATGATCAACCTGACAGAACTGGTTCAGAGGTAGGGTGTTGTATTTATTAATTTCAGCGATGTGTACCTGAAAACGTCCCGGGAAGTTACTGAAACTCTTGAAGGAATTGCTAAAATGTATTTGAGGATGTTTTAGGTGTTGCAGTACTGAATGAAAGAATGAATGAAGTTTGATCATTTCGGTCAGAATCAGCTTTATTGTTGAAGTATGTTTGTTCATACAAAGACTTAGACTCCGGTTTCTAGTTGCTTTCAGTGTGCTGCTTGTACACAGGAAACATGACTACAAACAATCCCCAGGGAGCAAAGATAAATAAACATAAACACATGACTATTACCTATAAGCAAGTAGGTGGAAAAAACCCAAAACAGATCCATATAGCAACAGCAAATATACAATATAAATATAAGTCAACCATTTTCTGAAGTTGTCAACAAGGAAACAAGTGGTGCAGGCATGAAAGAGTGCTGGAATAAATATTAGATGTAATAACTTGCTTTATATACATCCTGTTGGTGCTTATTTCAGTGTTTGTTGTAGAGTAGTGAGATGGCACTAAAAACACAGAAGAGGATATAAAATATGTTAAAATAGAATACATTAATATAATATACAAAACATGAAATAGAAACGGAAATTCAGTACTCTGTTTCTCAAAATTTGATAAATGATATAGTCTGCAACTAACAGTTATTTTCTTCATTGATTAATCTGTTCAATACAAAACATTAACAATTCCTCAGAGCCCAAGAAGTTGAAACCAAAGAATATTTGACCCCTATTCCCTGAAAAATAACCAAAATGACTCGTTTATTATCAAAGTATTTGCCAATTTATTTTCTTTTGATGGACTAATCAAGAGATCGATGTTGCACTTGTTCTTATTAACAAGATATACTAAGTCCTTATTGTGAAATAACAACATGAAGTTTCTAAATAAAAACTGAGATGGTCAAAAGTAATACAATGATACATTAACTAAAGCCAGAGTTATGAGATAAGTTAAAATTTGATTTACAAAGACAAATTTATGAGATACTAACAAACTGTTAATTTTGACTTAGTTACATCTTAAAGTTGTAACTGAAAGAGTTATACTTTGTATCCTTAAATCTCATTCTACACATTTGTCTCACTCACAAGTTGAAAAGATAACTTCAAACTAGTGTGTCTTACTTTTACTAATCCTAAACCCAAACTGACAGTGGTTTAATGCTGACATTGAGAGATATTGCCAAGACCTGCACCTCTTCAGTATTGTTAATTTGTCAGTAGCATATGAATATTTTCACAGACAGTGACAGCTTCTACAAAAATCCAATGCAAGCTATTTCTCAAGAAACAACGTTTTACCAGGCTAAGACCCAGCTTCAAACAGGATAATCATCCATGTGATGAGCCACATGAGTCTCTTGTGCAAACTTAATTGGATGTTGCATGCAGTCCTGTCAGGTGGATATACAGCAGCTTAGAAGATGTGGTTCTGCAGTGTGGAACTGTGTTTAGAGAAAGCAATACTGTGCAGATATCTAAGGCCACTTTGTTCAGGCATGTGTACAATGTTTCATACCTTTGGTGGGATTGCTGGTAGTCCTGTAGATTAGTGAATGATCCAGTCATTTGACAGTTTGTCAGTTCTTTCATTAGTTTTCATGCAAGTAATAATTGGGATTGGAGTTTTTTATGTAATCAGGTTTTTTTTTTCCCTAAAATATTTTAACAAATATGTGGTTGATAAGCCCCACTATACTCAGATTGGGCAAGCATTGCTACTTGCAGATATTGTATGTCAGAGGCTTTATGTAATAACGTCATTTTATCCCCTCCTGAGCCTCCAAGGTTAAACCCTTGCATGTCGCTCACTCCTGTCATCCTGTTCAGTTCCAGCAGAGTGGTGATGTGGATAAGGGAGTTGCCAAGTCATGGATAGACCGCCACAATGACACATGAGACCCTCGCCAACTCCCAGCTGTCTGTCAAGGCTGCTGCCCTGCGCATGGTTAACCTACCCCTGTCCGTCTACGGCTCCCTGGCACAGGTGAGAGTGTATTTGAAAGTGGCAGGTGTGTGTCAACAACTTTGTTTTTGGGAGTTCTGAATAGTGTCTGTCTCTTGGTCATGAGAGGTGAGGTTGTTGAGGGTATGATTTCATTTGAATTTAAGGTTCTTTCCCTAACTGTATTGAAAACATTTGCTTTGTTGCTGTTAATATTTGATTTGTCTAATCATAATACCGGCCTAAACAAATAGTGGGTCTGAAGTATGTGGGTGTTCCTCTTCTTAACAGCTTTTTTAATTGCTATCAATGATATTTTAACAAAATGACTACTTTGTAACCTAGTATTTCTTGTAACAATTTCTTGTACCAAAAACAAACACAATTCAATGAAAAACAAACAAACAATAGAAATGAAAAAAGTAAAAAAACAGAACAACTAGACAATTGCAGACTCCCCATTTTGAGAGTAACACAAAGATCATTCATATATTTTAATAACAAAACAAGCCTGTCATATTGCAGTGGACCCTTTGTATATCATAAATCTGAATATGGGAGAGAGTCGTTTTTTGTTCTTCTAAACACATGTGAATGATCAACATCAAAAGATCCACACTGTCTCCATCCATTTATTAAATAAACCTTTGGTTATTAGTTAAGGTGCAGTGTTTGGTTGTATAGCCCCTCACCCCTGTGGTCATGGTGTTTATTTGTACCCTCATGCGCATGCTGGTAGAACATGAAATACAAATACCTGGAACCACTCATCCAAACTTTCTAATGCAACCGGTTGTCAAAAAAATCCACTGGCCTTCTTTTAACCTATTTTTTTTCCACATGAGGTATTTCTTTTTTTTTTTTTTTTTTAGTTAGACGTGTGTCTTTGTGAAGCACAACAAGTTGCTCGGAGATCTGATCTGATCGAATTTGGCACAGCTCCATTCATAGTGTTTCGTCTAAGCCGATTAGTTATGCCTTTGGCCGTATCTGTTTGGATGTGAAGTACTACTACCTTCTTGAGCAGTTTAGTTCTTCGGCTAAAGGCGTGATGGAGAGGTTCTGGCCGGCAAGAAAGTGGTTGAACGGATGTGTACAATTCTTTACTTGCGTAGAAGCCAAAATGCTCGTATGAAAATCTAGATTCAATATGAGTGCCTATATTGAAGATATATATTGCCTATATATAAGACAACAATGAAATGCAAATTAAAATGACAGTTTAAAAAGAGACACAAAACTACATTAAAGAGCTTCTGACTTGGAATTAGGTACTTCCATTTTTGCATGGGAACATTTCAGGGGATTTCCACTGTTTTTCTTTGCTGCCCTTTGTGTCCTTCAGGATGCTAACCGGTATTTTTCCCTCAGTGACCCTCATGTTACTGCGTTTATGAGTAGTGCATGAGGGGAGTTTGTGTGTGCACAGAGTCACGTAGCAGATCTGATTTCATTCAGAATCTGGTAGGAACATGCC
Organism: Seriola aureovittata; assembly: GCF_021018895.1. Classification (NCBI taxonomy): domain Eukaryota; kingdom Metazoa; phylum Chordata; class Actinopteri; order Carangiformes; family Carangidae; genus Seriola; species Seriola aureovittata. The sequence goes on from NC_079375.1 coordinate 7,387,609, forward strand.
TGCGATGTGGCTGTAGCAGAAGACACAGCACAGAAACAATGCAGGCCAGTAGCAGCATTACATCATCACATCCCATTCCGTAGCTTTAAAAAAATAAAAAAAAGTCAATATTATGGATGTTGTCATAGCTCCAAACTGAGAGTTTATGTAATCTTCATTTGTGCAGCAGCGGTGTCTGTGTGGATAATCTCTGCGCCATTCAGTGTTTCTATCTATAGTTGACAGCGGTTATGCATGCTATCTGAAATTGATGCCTTAAAATCTAGATGACAGGCTGGTAGCTGATTCTCAGTGCTGCCTGTTATGTAATCAGTATCCACTATATTTTCAGTTGAGTATCCTCAGTCTAACTCTAAACAAGCAGAAATTGTTTTCGTTCAAGTGTTGCATTTAATACATTTCCGTCCATGATGTTTTTTTCCAGCTCTTGTGGTGTTTAGTCATCAACTATCATCGCTTTTTAAATAACCAGCCTCAGTGCAGCGTTTTCAAAGATCCGTTTTTGGATGTTGGATACTGTATCATTGATCTGACAGCCACTGTCTTGTGTACAGCTACTTTGCCTCAGGCTTCCTCTGTTTTTAACATTTTGTATCTAGCTACTTTAACCAACATGTTCCTGCATTTCCCAAAATATTTTTCACAATCCCTAACAAATCTCTCTCTACAGGTTTGATTGATTTCTGCTTGCGTGTTTGCAAAAAATGTCTGAATGCCAACTTCCACCTCTAGAAAGAAGCTCTTGCTTTTTGATTCTGATAGGCTTTACATCCTCATTTTAACTGTTTATGTTTTGTATCACTTAAACATTTTCAGCCATCAATCTATATCTATATATATCTATTGCTGTTGAGGATCATCGGTACTGTATCTGGATCTAATGTCACATTATTTCGGTCTTGTCTGTTGGAATATGAAAATAACAGCACCAAACAAAACATGGGCCAGAAATGTGTAATATATGTTGCAGTAGTTTTAACTTTGTTGAATTGTTTCAGGATATCTTTTTGCTCATTTAACCTAAATGGGTTTAGAGTTAGGGTTAGCGCTAACAGCCATTTTGCTATGGGTGTTAAGGCTGGGGGCATCACTTCAGTTTTTTTTGTGCTGGTGCCAAAGATACTTGAGTCTTTGTATCAACATTAAATCAACATGTTTTCTACAGAATCATTTCTTATATTTACCAGTGTCGAATACTCGGTGCCGTGGACACATGTTGGTTGTTTTTGAGATTGAGTCCTAATGTAAGATTGTCTTCTTCCCCGGTCGGTTTTACATGTAACAGCTATAATTGAACAACAACAGTAACACAAAGGAGCGTGTTGTAGTGTGTGTGAGTTTTGAGATCTCATTATTCCTGTGGTGAGGAAAAGAGATCTGATTTTTTTTTTTTTTTTTTAACCATCCCAGGTTAACCAAACAAGGCAGAAACCAATCTGCTGTACAAAGTTCTTTTTAAAGCGCATAAACATTTAACCTCTGGCTCTTCCTCCCTCTGCCTGTCCTCCAGGTGAGTGTCAGCACAGGCACCAAGAAGCTGGTGGCCGCCACTGCCTTTGGGGCCGTCTCGCTCCTCCTCCTCGCACGGCGCTTCCAGAGGAGGAAGGGCAGAAAGAAGGTTCACTCGCCTCAGTGGGAGCAGGCTGGCTTTGAGTTCTTCTCCCCAGCAGGGAACGGTAAGACTTCCTGTGATATTTTTTACCCTGAACCACCAACCAGGTTTGTGATGTAATCAAACTGACATGCTAGTCTGAACCTTAATTACCTTTTAACTGTTAACAGCCGGCTCTAGATAAATGCTTTAACTCATTTAATCTAACGTAGGAAGATTTATACTGCTGATTAGTCCTAAAGAGAAATGTACAGAAATTTAGGATTATATGGGGCTGAATGCAAGAAGCAGTTAGCCAGGGTAATTCATTCTTTTCAATATAACTGATTCAATAGATTTTTCTTTTAAAATATATGGACAAACTTTATACAAGTTTAAACAGTGACTAGATACATTTTTTTTCAAATCATCTACAGCAGAAAAGGTTAGTTACACAGTTGTGGTGTTACAATCATCAACATGGCCTCTCCGTTGTTTAATCCTGCTACATGTTCATGTACCGTGATCACCGTATTCTGATCATTCTCTTATCTCTAAACTCTCTTTATCTGTCCAGATAACACCAGTCAAAACATCACTCTCTCTCTCAACTCCAAGAATGGCTACTCCTCTGGTCTGGTCCTCACTACAGCAGACTACAGGAAGCTGTCCGGGTCGCTGCTGAGCTTGGCCTCGGTGAGACAAAGACAAAGAGTTTGGTTACAGATTTTTTTTTGTCTAAATCAGAATAGAAAGATTGATTATGCTGCATTTTTTTATATGCGGTTTGTTGCGGTTCCCATTTTCCTAATATATACAAACCAGTGATGATTAAGATTTGTTGTCCACAGTGACATAATTTCACTTGTGTTAGGTTTTGTTGTCAATTCAAATGCGCTTGATGTGAGCTCTCCCCTAGATTCAGAAGTAAATGATGAATGAAGCTGGTGGTCAAATAGCATTTACTCGTACTGTATGTGATCTGTAGGTAGGGTCTATTATGTACGATGATGAGTGGTATAAATTTCTTGTACATGTGATTAGCATTTATATATTTACAGATGCCAGTTTCCCCACAGCTTTTCTAGATTGTATTTGTAGGCCTGCATCTGTACACTCAATGGTTAAAGCACAACCCGAATGGTGCATTGTTTTTGTATTAAGAAGCTGTTACCGCTGCTTGAAAGTTAAGTTTGTTCGTTTGCTGTCTCTGCAGGTAAAAAGCATGAACTCATCGAGCAGCAGCACCTGCGCGAATGAGTCCATCTGTTGGGACAGAGTGGGGGACGCTGACATCTGCAGTGTGGTCAACTTACCAGTCACCACGCCTGAAAACCTGTACCTCATGGGTAAAAACACTTATGGACCACATAATAAATGTCAAAATAATGGAAGTATTCAGTCCATAAAACTGTTTTAATTCCTCTTAATAACCAGTTTTTGATGGGTTGCTTTGTTTTGAAATGGGGCTTGAAATTTTAGGGAAATTCAAGGTTGATGTGTGTTGTGTTTGCAGGTATGGATTTGTTTGAAGAGGCTCTTCGGCGGTGGGAGGAAGCGCTGACATTCAGGAGCAGGCAGGCTGAGGACGACGCGAGTTGTGCCTCCGTCAAAACGGGAGCTGGAGACGCCATCGCCGAGCAGAGCAAGGAGGTGAACACACGTAAACAATGACTGAAGTAAAGCAGCTATCCAGATGATCATTTTTAAGATGATGTATTTTTTTAACAAGGAAATGTCCCATCACCCGGGAGCCTGTAAACGGCCATTTTGCTCTAACACCACATAAAGTAATTGGACAGCTTCTTCTTCAGCCTGAGACTCAAGAGTTGGTGTATTGATTCATTGTCTGTGTGTCCTCTGCTCCTTTATACCAGAGGAAGGCTGAGAGGAGTAGATCGCCCACAAACACTGCGTTACAGGTCACATATGAATAACCAGCATTCTCACAACCCACCGGTGTCACAGGGTTTGGATTGTGTAACAGCTAACTCACTGGCTCTGCTACCTGGTTTAAAGGGCTTTGGATTAGCGCGGGTCAAATAGTTAAGCCTGGGCACCCAAACAGACGTCCAGTCTGCTGCTTGGTCTTCTGTCAAGGATATCCCCTCTGCACTGTTGGGCCTCTTTAGAAGCTTATTTAAAATTAGGTCAAGGGGGGTTCCCGCGAAAGAACTGATGAGGAGTGAAGAGGCATTTAGAATAATGAGGGTATTAAAAAAATCTTGAATTCCTTTATCTTACCTCTGCCCCAGCTGGCACCAGCTTACATTACTACATTCAAGGGTTCAATACAAATTGCACAGCAAAGGACAAAGATGAGGACAAAGGGCAGGGGCATGGTTTAAAATAGGTGATTTAAAATAAGTAGTTATTGGTTTCTCCTGTTTCACCTTGGCTTGATACATGGGGAGCAGGTGCAGGTACATTGTGATCCGACTTCCCCAGCAGAGGACAGCACCCGGCTTTAAAAGTGTCCCGCATATTACCATCAACAACTATCCGGTGGGGAAGTGTTCATACTGCTGTAAAGTAGGAAGATAACTCTCCGGATAACAAGAATTCATTTCCCCAAGAATGAGTAGATCAGAAGATTTATGCATCCGAGAAGTAAAACTCACAGTACACTCACTATATCTTCTATCCATACGTCAACACTCGCGTATTAAAGTTTGTTAAGATGAAGCATTAGTACCTGTCAGTCTGAGTCATATATCTCTAGTTCATCATGAATGTTTTGTGATCAGGACGCCATCAGCGCAGAGTTCATCCACCGGCTCAAGTCTCTGCTGCAGAGGGCTTACCGCCTCCAGGAGGAGTTTGAGGGAGTGTTGGGCATGTCGGAGCCCTCGTCCAACAGCAACAGCCAGGGTGAGTCACTGTTACAATATTATGTCATTTTTCCCGACCAACAAAGAACAATAAGTATAACCTGTATAATGTCCTGCAAAGCCATACAAAAGCTTGTCGGTAGAGTGCTTTGTAAGTTGACCGCACTATATAACAAGATCAAAATTAAAGTTGTGTGAACGTGATTATGCTCCTTCCCAGATAAAATGGCAGACATTTTGTCCAGAGAGGAGCTGGACGACGTCTGTCTGAGAGACAGCATCAGCATCGCCTCCACTGACTCTTTCGTTTCTGCTGCAGAGGTAAGAGAGTCACCGAACCGCATTCTGGAAATATCACTAATCCCCACGTCACCTCGTCACTCATCTCATTGACACCTCAAGAATTTTTAATATATTCTTTAGTAACTTATTGTGAGGATGATGACTGAACACTGCAGCTCATGTTCTTTGGTTCAGTGTGAAGAAAAATCGTCAGAGTTTATTTATAAGCAGGTCTTATTGAAGTACAGTAGTTGAAGTTTTCAAAAGGAAACTATGGATTACGGCCTGGTTGATATAAAGTGTCGGCAGCTTTCAGAAGCTTTTATAACATAAAACAAAAGCAGCGATTCACACAATATAGTCAACACCTTCAGATGTGGTCACAAATCAGGCAACTTGATAAACCACAGCTTTTCAGCATTATGTATATGAATACAGCGTTTGTCCGATTCACTACAAGAGTGTTGCTCTGATTACTATACAGTGTGTTGCTGCAACTTTACATGTAGTAAAATGTTTTTTCACAAATACACCAATAATCATTAAAAATATATAGAAGTGTAGTGTAATAAATATAATGCTTCGCAAGCCCACAGGTGATTTACCTGAGTCATAGCTGAAGAGAAACAAGCAAACATCTTATTCTCAGATGTCTGACTGGTTCTCAGCAGGAGTTTGATTCAAATAGCTCTGATCTTCCTGCAGGTTTTCCGCCCGCTGTTAAACTCTTCTCAGCTTATCTGTTTGACTCATTAAGTCACTGTGGGGGCTCGAGCTGTGTATCCGCTGCTACTGGTGCACTTGACCGACGAAGTACAAAAATAAACTGGTGCTTAAGAATCACTGACTTATTTACTGAAGCTACATCTGAATTCCCTGAAATGAAATGTTCAGACAAGTTCTAGATGTTGGAAATCTCCACCAGGACTGGGTGATTAACACGTTCACTGCGCTTCATTTGATGTACATGGCTGTTAAACAGTTGAACTTTAGTGAGCAGCTAAGCACCTACAGTTAAATAGATAATTCTCCAATATTTATTAAGGCTTAAAATTAAGATACTTGTTCCCCACTTCCTGACCAGTGAGTAGAGGGTTGAGCTCTCCGCAGTGAAACTGGGTCACTAAAAATAGACCCTCCACATTCCTCCATTAGTGTACAACATTCAGCTCACTGTCTGTCTGCAGCTGTTTTTACTATAACATCCACTATACTACAACATGGAGACGTCTCTGCACTGTCAGGGAATGGTTTTATAATACTGATCAAAACAGCACAACAATACTTAATAATGAATAAGGGGGAAAGCACCGAGGTCAGACATGACATGAGAGTTTACACTGTAATCCAGAACATGGTGAAGCTGAACTTATTCCGAACAACAATAGGTGGGACAAGAAGTTGTCCACCAAGAAGTTCATCAGATTAGGAAGCATCTTTTCTTTTTATAGATTGAAAAACAATACAGCAACAGTGGGGGAAAACATATATTATGGGAGTAGTAAGTAGTGTGTGCAGTAAAGGAGTAAGTAGTGTGTACACTTAAAGCTTGTGTGTGTGTGTCAGCTGTCAGAACACAGAGAGCTGAGGAGTGTCTTCGCCCTGGGTCACCACTTGTTCTACGAGGAGGCGCTTCAGATGGCCGAGGACGGCAAGATTTCCTGCAGAGTGCTGCGGTAAATACACTAACTGATATAACACTCATGAAATACAGAAGACTGGCAGCACCAGGAAACCTGCAGTACTTCACAGAGGCTGGACAGTCTTTCGTTTCGTTTTTTGCAGCCTGTCTTTTCTGCAGACATTTTGATCTCATTGGCCTTTTCCTCATCTTTCATCATCAGGACTGAGATGCTGGAGTGTCTTGGGGACTTGGATTTCCTGGCTAAGTTGCACTGTGTCCGGCAGGCATGTCAGGTACAGTCAAGCCTAATAAGTTGAAATCCAGCACTATAACATGGTTCCTACTGAGGTAATGGGATTTCCTGAATGTTGTGGAATTTAGAAAGTTGCGTACCAGAGTGGGAAGTTTGGATTGTTGTTTTGTTTTTGTTTTTTTACAGCTGTATTGAGGATACACAGCTGATATTCCTTTTTTCTGAGATAGAAATACAATTGCAGAGCTGTAATTATACGCACATCACAGAGGTGCAAGACAATAAAAACAAAAAAAAACATTTTGACCTGAGAAATATGAGTTGGATTAAAACATTGTCTATTTGAACACATTTTGCGGCTTGCAGTCAATGTTCAGATGTAGCTGTTTTCCATTCAGATGGAAATGCAGCATCAAAACAGGAACGGGTGAAATCTTAATGTCTTTGGATCGTGCCACGACTCTGAATGTTACACAGTGGGAACCATTAAACTTGCAACTTAAAAGCTACTTATGTGTAGAGTTTGAATTTTCAAGTTTTGCACCATCCATTTAAAAAAGGATCAGTGTGAGTAAAATAATGTTTTGTGTCTCCAGCTCATTCTGTGCGAGAGGGCGACCAGGATGTTTCTGGCCGAAACAGGAAAGAAAATACTGTCTTCCATTATTGTTAAAGCGCAGAAGGTGAGACTGAAGCCGCAGTTAGTGAATAGAATGATCCGTGGTGAGATGTTTCCGTCCTGACTGTTACTGTTTGGTTTCCAGAGCCCAAAGAGATTCGAGGAGGTGTTCGAAGAGATGATTTCCTTCTTAGAGCACACAGAGCACTGGGAAAACACAGAGGTGGAGCTGGCCACACGAGGAGTAAGTGTCTCTGTCTGACTGTCCAATCGCAGCCAGTACCAAGAGGAAAAGTGCCAACTGCTCTTTGCTTTTTTGAATAATAATATTTTAAACTCACCCTCACCAGGTGAAGCACTTGAACTTCTATGATATAGTGCTGGACTTCATCCTGATGGATTCATTTGAGGACCTGGAGAATCCACCAATCTCCATCCAGAACGTGATCAACAACCGCTGGCTCAACAGCTCCTTCAAGGAAACGGTGAGTCGAACTGTAAAGTGAACATGATTTTAAAAAAAAAACAAAAAAAACATACCAAAACGGGGGGGGGGGGTCCTGGAGAAAATGGGTTACACATTTTGTTAAGAAGCTCTATAGTTGGAGGATTTCAGCATGTTCCAGTTGGTGACTTTTGTCTTTCCATTGAATGTGATGTGTATGTGTTTCACAGGCGGTGGCATCAAGCTGTTGGTCAGTGCTGAAGCAGAAGAGACAACACATGAAGGTACAAGTCCAACGCCCTCATGATGTTTTCTAGTGTCCTGTTACAGGACTGTGAAGAAATGCAGCGGATAGCACAGATGCACAATAATTAGACACAACTGACTAACTACCAGTTTACTCAGCTGTTAGTTGGTATGCGTTCAGTTAGTGGAGAGTCTAATCTGTCACTCCTCTTCTGTCTCAGGTTTCTGACGGGTTCATCGCTCATTTCTACACTGTGTGTGAACAGATCAGCCCGGTCCTGGCCTGGGGCTTCCTGGGGCCCAAGAGCTCCCTGCACGACTTCTGCTGCTTCTTCAAGGTCGGTCTCAGCACCAGAAAATAACACCACGAACACATGATATCTGCCAGTTTATTATTCTGAACGTGGTGATTAGTCAAATTGAAATCAATAAATCGTTTCACTAATTTTTCAAGCAAAAGCTGTGAAAAAAAGCCAAATGTTTGCTGCCCTTCTTTGTCATATATCCCTGTAAAGGGAATATTTATATAGGAGGAAAATTTCAAATTGGAGATGTTGATGTGTTGTAACATCATGACGAATAAATAGGGCTCATCAATTTAGAGTTTATTTATTTATCCATGGTCACTGTTCATTTTAATTTACAGCATCCAAAGTCATCTTGTGACAGGGACAACTTAAAAAAAAATGCTTTTTAAATATTTTCAGAACAATCACCAATCAAGCCCCCCCCCCTTTTTTTTTTCTAAAATAAGAAATTGAAATTAATGAATCAGGTTTTTGAGAATTATTGACATGGTGAAAATGTATCTGAGAAGTATATTCAGCCTTTCTGAGAAAAGATGAAGCTGTTGACCTCAAGTTCAGTTTTCATCCATTCGCTCATGAATCATGCTTCTCCTGTAGGACCAGGTGCTGTACTTCCTGAAGGACATTTTTGACCTGGACAAAGTGCGCTACACATCAGTGGAGAGTCTGGCCGAGGACATGCTCCACCTGCTGCACCGCCGCTCCGAGCTGCTGCTTGCCTACCTGGGAGCCGACTCGCTGCGGCACATCAACGGCTGCAGTTCCCCGCGGGTGCAGCTGGTGTCCAGCACCCTGCTGGAGGCAGGAGTGCAATGAGAGACGAGAAGGAATCTCCATATGATAACCTCAGCATTTATTCTAGCGTAAGTTCACACCAACCATTGGACCAAAGAAAGAAACTATGTGTAGGTGTGAAGGCATCTTTTATCTGTGGTGCAACCTATTGGGGGAGGGGGGGGTCAGAGCCAGAAGCTTCAGTCTTGCGACTTCACCCTCTGACATGACTTAATTTGCACCCATTTGGTTAAACTCAACACTCACTGAAGAATTTTAACGTAAAACACTATTTCACCAAGGTCTGAAATCCACTCCTCACATCTCCCATCATGCCGTGTGCTCCCATTGCTCTGTGTCTGAGGATCCAGATAGACTGAGCCAGCTGTCTGCCTTCACACATGATCATTATCTCCGGTGTGGCCTCCTCCTCTCCCCAGCCCCTTTTCACTGTGCCATGGCAGTGTACGTTAGTTTTAAAATATCAGAGCAATAATATTTATAACTGAACCTTGCTGTGAGCCTGGCACCGACTCTCTTGCAGTAGATATCACTCTGTGTAAATTGAGACATATTTATTGCCAGTAAGAGCAATTCGTGTGGAAAAAAGAGGAAGATATTTTACCATATTTATTTTATCATACAGCTAAATGATGCAGGATTTATTTTTTAGAAGTCGTAGTTGTGCCTGTTCGCATCAGTGGTTTTGTGATCAGCTTCAAACAGACAGTAGTTTGAAAACCAGTGCTGTAAACTTTTAAACTTCATCAGATTTGCTAGATGTAATTTCCACATCCTACTGAACATGTGCAATGCAAAACCATTAAATGTACTTTGTGTGTTTGTTAAAAGCACATGTGAACAAAGGGACTCAATTTGAGAAATGTAGAATAAAATGTTTTGACTGGAGTCATAAACAGAAGAAATGGGTCAGGCTGAGCGCTGTCGTTAAATTAAGTTACTTCAAAAGGGAAAGATGTTTTTTTTTTTTGTTTTTTGGCACCAGGACTCGTAAACCTTTATGCAATATTAAATTAATCCCAGCACATTCAGTCCACTAGGACCATGATCCCATCAGCTACAGGACATAAAAGATTATACTTCACTGTTTCATAACCCTCCAGCTGTTTCACAACTTGTGCCCCTCTGTTTCATGACGGGCGAACACACAAGAAGCCTTACTGTCACTGCACATATTCAAGCCTTGTCTTCATCACTGAATGTCAGTCTGAAAAAGTCTTTTTGTTTTTCATGACCTGTGAGGTTTGAAATGTACTAATATATTATTATTAATGTCTGCTCTGCTAATCAGTCACTGCCATGTACAGGACATGCACCACATGAAAGCTTTGAGCAGTGGCGTTACTGCAGGACTAAATGTGTATTGACAATACGAGAAGAGTTGATTCCAAAATGCTGCACATTGGAGCAACGGTGTGAAACATTTCAGGGCTGATGGACGACCCTGAAGTGATTCATACTGTCATCAGCTCTTTTTGCGGGATAGACACTTGGAATAATGTGAATCTGTCTTAAAACAACACTCACACCTACAGTAAATGTACGTTGACAAAATCATTAGTCCTGCTCATAAACAAATCCAATCCTATTGGGAGGAAATCCACAGTCCTCTTGTGTAAACAAGCTTCCAAAGTAATCTGAGTTTGACAATTCAAAGAGTTATCTTCCAAAGTTGGACTGATATGAAAAGATTCAAAATATTTATCAGCAACTGGCCAAAATTCCCAGGTTTCAGCTTCTCATGAGACTATTTTCTTGTTTTCTTTTATGATGGTAACTGAATATCTTTGGGTTTTGTACTACTACACATTTTAGACTCTAGTAACTTTGGGTGGGGATGTTTTGATATTTGTTGAGTCTATATACCAAATGATTGAGAAAATAATCTATAAATCAATCTATAATACAGGTCATTAGTTAAAGATCCAGTTTCCTCCCTGAGTTATAACTGGTTTGGTCAGGTTGTGATAATTTGGTTGGTTTCCATTTAAGAAAATCAGTCTAAATCTAAATTGATGTGCAATAACTGACAAACGATGACAATCGAAATTTCCCGTTCAAATTATTCATAGCGCTGTGATTAAAGTAGGCTTTCTGCAGGGATCACCAGGTTTAAGAGCTTTTAATACATGAACAACTAAGTATAATGGAAAAACACTTTTCAATTGGACAATTTGGTCTAGATTTATTTCACTTGAGTATTTCCCAGCAGGATATAAGTGTCTAATGATATAATTCATTTGTGATCAGATGAGCAGTGATTCTGATCAGTCATTTTTGGCCACATAATAGTAAAGCAAATGGGATGTCCTGAAAGAATTTTAATTGGTTATTTATTTTATGATTGATTCAAATTGGACTCAGCTTTGGAAGAGCCTCAGTTTATTTGTGGATTTTGTCACATTTAATAGGAATCTTATAAGGAATGGATCCGTTCAGGGCCAGGATGAACAGGAACAATAAACAGTGTCAGTCAGTGTGAGTGGCTGTAAGACTTGTGAAACTATCCTTAAAAGGTTTCTCATTTTGTCAACAGACAGGGAATAAAGTTTAAGATTTGTGAGTTCACCTTGTTTTTGTGTATAAATTAAGCAAATAAAAAGACTTTAATGTGCTTGATGGGTATTTTGTTTTTCTTGTTCAATCTGATAAAAATTCAAGTTCATTAGTCCACTTTATTTGTTACAACTTTATTAATGAACATGGCAACATCTCAAAAGTCAGAACAGTTCATTCAAAAAACAAACCAATAATTTGATAATATACACATCACATGAAACCTTTTTACCTCTAAGGCATGCTCCTTTAGTCTTCTACACCCACTCGAACTCTGTGTTGAAACACTGAGCATCTCACATGTACAGAGTGAACAGCCTCAAACAAAACAATATGTGACCTTTTAACTACAGAGAAGTCATCTAAACCCCAAATTTACTGCCAATAAAAACAGTGCATATGTCATTGAAGTACATCAGTTCCTGTCCTCATCCAACTTTCTAAAGCACATTCCTGTTTGCTAAAAGGTAACTGATGAAGGCATTCAAGCGATTAAAAACAGCCATCAGACAACTCTAAATACACTATGGCATGATTAAAAACAAAACTAAACAGTCAATCCGAGCTAGAAAACATGTATCAGACCAACACTTTTGCAATCACAGAATTTGAATTTCATTGCGTTGCTTTTTTGTTTTTACCTTATCACTGGAGCTCTTGAACGGTCTACGTTCAGCAGTGGCATTGACTCAAAGGATTCCTCCTTTTGGGGACAAACTACGACAGGGCCTGACTCTACGACCTAAGCTTGCAGCATCCTCCAACACTGTGAGCGAGAAGTGAAGGCAGCAGCGTTTCAATAGTAGATTTGCACTGCACTTTGAGGGCAGATTCACACCACGACAGAAAATTTAAAAAAAGATAAAAAAATCATGTATTTCACCGTTTGTGACCTAACAGTTGAGCACATTGCTAACTTCTGGCAACAGTGTTTGCATGGCATGCAGTTTGTTACACCAGTGTCAAAGTTGTCTAAAGCATCGGTTGAACATTTCACTGTCAGACTTACCGGGATGCAAACATACGACTAATTTCAAATATTAAGCACATACGGCAGTGACAACATTTCCTCAGTGAACCTACTACACAACAACCTTTTCTGGGTATAAAGTCACTTTTTGAAACTTGAATGTGGCAAAGTCATACAACTCATATCATGCAGTTCATTCATGAAAGCAGATCATCTTAAAAGAAAGGCTTTTCATACTAAATATCCTGGACATTTCTTTACGACTAAGCATGAATGCATTGAGGCATGTTAACGACACAGGTAAGCATTTCTTTGCATGGATATTGGTAAAAAAATAAAAATAAAACACTGGTTTCCTTAGGTTTCGCTTACCTGTGTTATTGCAGCAGAACCTAAGGTGCAAGGTCTGGGATGACACTGCAAAGATCAGATATATTGCACTGTTTGCCATCAGTGAACAATGCAGTCAAAGATTGTTTTGACCTTTAAATCAACAGCCTTTCAACAACAGTGCTCATTCAGAAAATGTCATAAATCAATACTGAGCTTTTCAGAAGCACTTCCACTACTAGCATTCCACATGCTCATATGGGACATTAAAGAATTAACAGCAGAAACCTAAGCATGCTATGCTGGAGTTATGCAATAGGACTTCTCTAAAGCAATGTAATGCAATAAATGGCATTTTAAAAAAACATGAGTCTCAACTACACAATGGCACTTAGCAGGTCAGATATTCAAAAACGCAAAAAGAAAATCCATGGACATCCTTAAACAGTTCCTACCAGCAGTGTAAGAGTGCTGACATTCAAGCCCTCAGTTCAGATCTCCCAACTGGCACTGAAATGCTACCTACACGCAAAATCTAGAACAAGCTACAGAGAATCAACACACTGTAAAGATTCAGAGTCTCAATGTTATGCAGTCAGGAGTCACACAAGGGAAATAAAGTCTCAGAAACATGTGGTACAAGAATCAGAGTCTAAAGCACTAAAGCCTCTCCTCAGAACATTTGATACTTACCCACAGACATGGGGAAAATGGCAATATTTGACAAAAATACTACATCTTTTGCAGTTCATAAAGCATCAAAAAAGGCGTGTATCTCTCAAAGTCAATCACAGTTTTTGTACTTACAGGATAGGAGGGCTCAACTGTTGGATGACGACTGCTTAGCCACCCCCGACCCTACAACATCTATGTTCTTAAACTGGATAAACACTAACAGAATGGGCACAGCAAAAAGGTTTTTTTGCAATGTTTTTATATTAAAAAAACATTCTTTTAAAAAGACAAATTTATACATGTGAGTTAGTTCACAACTGGAAATGGGCAAGACAAAACGATTCAATGCATTTTCGATACAGTGGCAATTTACCTGACTGTCCTGGAAAAAGAACAGCACAAAAAAATATATATATGTAACACTAAAAATATGCAACATTTCTTGCAACCACGTTTTTCTGAGGAACATGTAAAGAAAAATACTTGCTTACCGCTTTTTCTAAACTTGCCTGTGGAGGAGGAAGTGTCTAATCAATGCAAGACAGTGCATACTACCTCAACAATGTCAGCAAACCAGGCAAAACTTAAAGACAGCGCCACAGAAACGCAGTTAATGCATGAGTTACGATACACAGATACCTGTCAACTTTCTAAAGGACAAACATCTGTCTACAGCTGATGTCAGAGCAATGTCAGGAAACAGGAAGTGTAAAAAAAATGTCTATCAACAAGAGGACGTTTGTTGGTCTGAACCACTCTGGATCATTGCACGCACATAATGTATCTAAGAGCCTTATAGACAGTTGGAGAGAGACAGGACAGCACAACTTTGAGTCATCCATTTAGGACAATTAAACCCACACATGGCCTGCATTTCAAACTCCCCCCGCCCCGGTAAAACAAAAACGTACAGAAATTCATCTCAACCCTCTTGGTTTCATACCACCCCAACTTACCAACACAGGAGGTTTCAGTTTGTTTTATTGCAAAAACACAACAGGCAATAGCATTTTAAAACTGAGATGATTTACATGGTAATGTCAACAGTTCAATAAACATGAGTTCTAACCACATTTAATGTAGATACAGGGCTGGAATGACCATATGTATAATTACCTCACTAAAAACAAAGCATTTACAAGAGAAAGAAAAAAAGAAAAAAAAAAAAAAAGAGGACGTGTTCGCCGGGAAATCTGCCATTTATGTGAAACACTTTCAAACCAAGGAAATTTAAGATCTTCATCAAGGCGTCTGCATCCAAACATTAAACAAAGGATTTTGTTTCGACAATGTAGCATTTACTTTATGTCCACTTCACATTACTGGCCCTGTGCAGAAGAAATACATAGAAGATACATTGCATGTTAACAGCAGAAACAGTGGACTCAGCTTCCCAAAATAAAAAGCTAAAAACCTGTGTAGGGATGAAAGTGTTTTGGTTAAAGTTTGTGTAGCTGCTGCAACCACTGGAGCCCTGTAAAAACCTGAGGAAGGAAGGGAGTTATGGCACAAAACTACTGAGTATAAGTGAATGTGGAGGGCAGATTCTTATCAGGGGTGTACCTGAGGGGCTTGTGGTGCTGCGCCCATCGTCTGAGGGTTGGCTGTGCCATAGTAAGCAGCCTGCTGCCGGTAGTACTCCGCCCAGGCAGCGCTGTAGTCTGGCTGGCCTCCAGGCTGGGAGGCAGCTGCTGCTGCTGCTGCTGTGGCCTGAGGGGCAGCTTGACCTGGAGGGTAAAACCAGAGAAAAGTTTTGATTATTTTCTTCAAACACTCACCAGTAACCTGAACTAACAAGAAAGCAAATATTAAACAAAATCTAATCTAAATTTTTGGGTTAAAGTAGCGACCTTTCACACTTGTGCAACAGTTAGGACAATGTTTCTGAACAAAGTTTGATTCCAATGTAGTTAGAAAGCCACAAGTGCAGACTGAGCGACACCTTGGCTTTCTTTGCAATTTCTCTAAAAAGGACTAAGTTCTACACACAGGGTTTTTATAGTCTTGTCTTCATTAATTGCCCCTTTTTTTCCCCACAATTGTGATAGCATAAACTATCTGCATTTCAATATCATCTGTTGAAACACATCCTTTGTACAACTGAAAAGGGCCTTTTGTTTTTTACAACTCAGTTTGGGTGACCCAAACCTTTTACCACTTACATTTAAGGTTATTCACTGGACTTGCTGCTTACATTTCAATAAAGACTGGAAAAACTGAGCTGTTGTAAAACTTTTGACCGGTAGTCTATGACAGTCCCTACCCATGTGATGTCCCCTTATGTTACAAAGGGTAAATCCACTCTCAGTGGACATAGAACTGCTGCCATAGTTAACACTTTTTAAGACCACAATCTTTCGAGCAGTTTGCCCATAGGGCCACACACCCCTTTAGAAAGGTATGTAAAGCCGGTATTTTACTGCTGATGAATAATATCTTCTGTCCGATCACAGATTGGGTGTGACAACAACTGCCACATACTCTAAGGTTTGAGTTGAGAGACAAGAGCAGCAGCTGGTATGTAAGATTTCAGACCAGCTGAACCAGAACAAGGAAGTAAGGCACATTAACCAGTTTCATGCCCAGTGTGATTCCCAGCAGAATCATGGGGCAGCTCTGAAGTGTGAATGGTTTATAGCTAATACATCTATTAGCAAAGAAACATAAAAAACTAAGTTTAAAGAATCGCAGTGTGAAAGCAGAAGGACATTAAGTTGTTTTCTCCACATGAAAATGTTTACTATGCATATTAAAACTTTTTCTCGTTTCATTCAAACTGTACAGAACAAATGGACTTCCTGCTACTCCTTTGTGCTACCATAGCTTTACACGCACCTCAACATGTTTAAAAGCTAAGAGTTGAGCTGTAGCTATTCAATAATTGAACTAACTAACTAACTAACTAACTAACTAACTAACTAACTAACTAACTAACTAACTAACTAACTAACTAACTAACAACTACTTTGACAACTGATAAATCATCTTGATCATTTTCCAAACTGGTTCCGGCTTCACCAATTTGAAAATTTGATGTTTTCTTCAACATATGTGATTGTGAACTGAATCTCTCTGGGATGACTGTCACATAAAACATGCAATTCAAATATGTCACCTTGCACTGTAAGAAATTATCGCTGGCATTTTTAAACATATATAAGAAGGGGAACGAACCCACCACCGATTTCTTTGAGTGGCAGGTCAGAAACCTTCTGCTTTTCTGTTGGGCGGCTGGGAGAGCAGCTACTCAGTGACAGAGCGCTGCTGGAAGAACACAGCCTCCCTTCAACATCAACAACATTTACCTCCAGGGTTACTGCAGGTTTCATCAAGTTTAATCTAAAATATCACATACAACTAAATTTTATACATTTTTCACAGCCAAAGTATGAAAAATATGAATGACAGCCAGTAGATGACAGGGCCTAGAACTGTTTATCAAGTGCATGGATTTATATTTACGTCACATTTGAACTTACTTCCCAATATAACAATACACCCAATAATGTAATTATTATATAATCATTAAAAATATGACCTGACTGCAGCAGAAAATAAATGGATGACTAATTTATTTGAGGTCCACATATAAAATTCTACATTTGGTCAAAGTGTCTGGAATAATACTATTAGGGATTTTCCAGACTTTTTCTAAAAATCACACAGAAAAATATTTTAGAACCAACATTACTGCTTATAGCAGTTCGAGAAAACATTTATGGTGTTTAATTGAAATTAATTTGAAACTCAAGACTTTTTAATACCTTCTAAGGCCCGTTTCTAAAGGAACAAATCAATTCTTTTGAAGACTTTAAGACCTGCAAATACCCTAATCTTTAGGGGGATGACCGTTTAACTTCAAAAATGTATCAATCAAGACACAATCTGATAAGACCTATGTGCTATTATGAATCACACACAACTTATTTAATTCGACTGATTCAAGTTTCTATCCCACCCCACACTATAGGATCACACGACATCATTTGTCTCACATACCATGCCAACTGACTGCTTATTATATTTTCACCATGGAACCATGACTGAGCTGTATGTGTATGCCACTTTAACTTAACCCCCATGCATCTGTTACAGCAGATGAGTAGCCAAATTGGAGATCTGACCATCAGGACAAGGAGGAAAATGCTCAATGAATTGAGTCCGAGTTCACAGACCTTGTTTCTTGTAATATTCCTCCCAGGCTTTCGTGTAGTCCTGAGGTTGCTGACTCTGTTGACCTGCAAAGAGAAGGGAAAAATGTGTCAATGCATTCAACTGCCAAATTAAATCAAGAAAAAAAGAAAAAAGAAAAAAAGAAATTAACATTATTCCTACATTTTTTATAATACATGACCCAAAACCCCAACCCACAAAAACATGTTGCATCATTTAACTCTACGCACATTCAGTAGCAGTAACACATTCATGGCACATTGCAATACTCTGCCATCTGTGTGGATAAGGCCTAAAGAAAGTCTAGAAAATAAGCTACTCTAAGCTCAGAAAAGGTGGTTCTGTGTCGACAGCTCCTGTAGACAGTCAAAAAGTGTTGCAGTCTAAACAGCACAGGCGTCAAATGTCAAACCAAGTGGAGGCACAGTGAAAACGCTCCACTGCAGGCCAGCAATACTGACCCAGACCTGAAAAAGAAGCTGACTGAAGGCCCAGTGGCTGTTTAGACTGTCTTGTGTCAATAAGTGTACACTGGAACTACGTTCATATACCCATTTTCTTGTAATATTCCTCCCAGGCCTTGGTGTAATCTGCCTGTCCACTCTGACCTGCAGCCTGTGGGTCACCTGTTAAAAAAAACGGTACTTGTAATTAGTGAATCATTCTTAGCAGTTTGTCCTCCACCTGCCTGGGTCGCGCTGTCAACCTAGGGATAATGGAGGGAAACTACCCTGTCCCTGGGGTAATAAAAAAAAAGAAAAAAAAAGAAAAAAAAGTGCTCTGGAAAAGCGAGTGATTTAAAAGGTGAAACCAAACCAACTTGTCTCCTGTTAGACACCAGGGAGACGTGAGCAAAGGACACTAAAGTAAAGCTAGTAAACTACACTGCTCTACACTCGTCTAGAACAGTTTCTGCTCTCTGCACTGACAGTTGGGTAATTGAAAAACACTTCAGTTACCTTGGCCATTGGTTTGAGTCGTGCCAGGCGCTCCACTTGTTGGGGTCATGGGAGCTTGCGGCTGCTGGCTGTACTGAGCATAGTAGGCTGCCCACGCCGCTGCATTGGCGTCGGCTGCCGCTTTATCTGAACACAGCAAACAGGTCTGGTTACAACCCGGAGGGCCAGAGTAAAGCTATACACAAAAAGTTATAATTGTCTTATATATAATCTATGATAGGGATTTATTTCTGTAGTGTTTGCCCAATTAAATTTAAGACTGAATTCTGTTCCCTAAAATAGACCGCAGAAGGCATTTATGCCTTCAGAGACGTTAAGACCTACAGATAGTGATGATGTGCTGATATCGTTCTGACTTTAACTAATGCTAAAATGTTTTGTCAGTGACTAAGACAGAGGAGGAACGTGAACAGCTTTTACATTTCCTTCAGATATCAAATGTACAGTGTATCAAAAAGTAGCAGGTACTCACTTGGATCAGGTTGTCCCTGTTGCCAATGTGGGTAACCATTGCCCCATCCCTGAGGCTGGTAAGGCGCAGGAGGACCACTGATGAAAGAAAATAAGTAATGATCAACTTTCCACATCCTTTACTGCCGTTTCAATATTCCTATCACACTGAACTTTACAGGTGAGGAAGAAACACAAGGCAAACTGTACTTACTGTGGCCCTGGAGGTCCCTGGTTGTAAGGTCCAGGGTTGTACGGACCCATGGGAGCCCCAGGGGGTCCTGGTGGACCAGGAGGACCGTGTGGGCCTGGACCTCCATGTGGACCAGGGGGGCCATGTGGGCCACCCATTGGAGTGACTGGTCCCTGAAAACACATCAGAAAAAGTCAGTAAAGAAGCTTAGAGCAGACAAATGTGTTTATATTGGACTTGTACTCTGTTTCTCACTCCGATTTTCTCCTCCACCAGCTGCCTGGCGTAGTCGATCTGTTGAGGAGAGCCTCTGACTGTGAACATTTTGATGTTGGGATCAGCGTTGGGTGGAGGATTCCTCTGTAGCTCGATCCTGGCTCCAGACTGCTGGCTGATGCCCTTGATTGTCTCACCACCTGGATGAAAAAAAAATCACAAATATAATATGAATTTAAAAACAGCCAAATTTATTGACCTCTAATGAAATGGAGGACAAAACAGCAAACTGGACCAATATCTTAGTGACTCTGTTATAATGTAAACATGCACCCACATCAACAAGTTAATACAGGTTAACACATTATTTTCTGTTCCTCTCCCAGGACTATCGACACACAATTTCTGATGCTGGGACGAAACGTAAAATTTCTTTTTGCGTTTTCTAATAATTAACACAAGTGTCTAAAAATATGGTCTCTACAACTAATACTTCAAATTCTTTTAATGTGTTCAGGTCTCAGATAAGTTTAGGGTTGGGGTTATACATCAGCTCTTCAGCGTGGTGCATGAGTTTTCATCATAGACCGCCCACATTTTAACTGCATCTAAATCACCCTCACCTCTCACTCTGAATTCCAATTGATTGGTTTAAATATTTCTTATTTTTAATATATTACTCTTTTACCACCATTTTGTTACCTTAATGAAATTTTGGTGAAAAGTAAATCCCCCCCCCACAGGACACTTATGTGGCTTTTGGGGCATGGTGCAGCCGCCAAAATTCATTTAAGGAATTACCTGGACATTTAACTCAATTCTCAGATCCCACTTGCCATAGCAACAGAGTTTTAAATCAAGCTGTGGTGTTGAGGGGCCACTTGCCTTTTCCAATGATGAGGCCGGTCTTCATAGTTGGGACAGTGAAGGTAAACTCCTGCAGGCCACCAGGGGGCCCCATGTTCCAGTTGCCCTGCCCACGACCACGTCCTCTGCCACCACCATGTCCTGGTGGTCCCCCAGCCTGGACACTCCTCAGCAGGTCTGATATGATTTCTGCCGCGTGCTGAGCCTGGTCAGGAGGACCCATGATCTGTGCTATCCTGTCTGGTGTGCTGCCATCATCTACAGGAGAAAATACGGTGATTAGAGACTATTGACACAAAATTTACTCAATTTCTGTTGCTGGGACTAAACTTACAAAAATGTTTGCTGATAATTAACGTGAGTGTCTAAAACTGTGGTTTCCGACGATACTCCAAATTCTTTTTATGTGTTCAGGTCTCAGATAAGTTTAGGGTTGGGGTTATACATCAGCTCTTCAGCGTGGTGCATGAGTTTTCATCATAGACCGTCCACATTTTAACTGCATCTAAATGACTTTTGATTTTGGCCCGGGTTGATTCTCAGATCTTTTTGTGATAGAGCAGACTTGAGCTGTCACCTGGTTTGAACTGAATCCTGACGCCTGTGTCATTCTGTATTTTCTTGATCATCTCTCCGTTTCTGCCAATGACAATTCCTACTGCAAACCGGGGGACTGGAACCTAAACGGTGACAGAAAACAAAACCAAACTTAAAAGACACTGACTGAAACCTCGTCTCCAAGTTTAAAGATGAAGCGGATTATTGCAAACACTCACGTCTAAGCTATCTCCTCCTCCAATTCTTGAACCATACTCGCCCCTCTGCTCCCTGAAGCCCTGGTCTCTGATCAGCTCCATCACCATCTCTTTGGCTTGCTGAAGAGAAAAGACAGTCTTACTCCACCAGCCTCCATGAAGGCATGTAACAGGACTTTATTGTTCTATCCAGGGGTTTGCTCTACTGCAGAGAAGTAGCTCTTATCCAATTAAAATGAAGGTAGATCTTTTTTTTTTATTGTTTCCCAGCTATAAAAGATAGAAGTGCAATGGTCACATGGTCGAGGACCCACCTGAACTTTGAAGGGTTCTCCTGAAATGCGGAGTGGCTTGTCTGCGCCTGTGTTTTGGGGTCCATCTTGGATCATTACCATCTTCACTCCCGCTCTTTCCTGCAGGTCGAGATAAACAAAATACATTCAATAAGTGTCTGTGCCAAGTTCGTCCTCTGCTTGAAAGGCGGTCATACTTAACAGTACTACCACCACAATCCCCTTCGATTTATTTTTGTCTTCTGCAACTGGCCGAACACTCACCTGTAGGCTTTTGATGGTTTCTCCTCCCTTTCCAATGACAAGTCCGGCTTTAGAGGCAGGGACCATAATCTCCTGAACAGTCATTCCCGGGCCATCATTGTGGTGGAACGCTGGAGCTGGGCGTCCCTTCTCAACTATCTCTGTTAGTAGCCTCTTTGCGGTCCTGATGGGAGAGAAATTACAATTATACACCGTCTAGAATTTTTAACAAGGAGCCAATGGAATTTGTGGTGATTGGTTACTCACTGGATTGATTCTGGTGGTCCTGTTAATGTCACCGACCTGTCTGGCATCCCTCCACTGTCTAAAACACAGAGAAGGAACTGTTTATATAAAGTCTAAACAATAAAAACCAAAGCCAAATATGAAACATTACACGTGATATCCAAGTATCAGCAACAAATCTAAACCTACCAGGGGCGATCTGTATTTTACAACCAGACTCCTGCTGCAGGCGTGATATTTGCTCACCCCCTCTTCCAATAACTAGAAAAGAATGAGAAAAAATCGGTTACACCCAAATACTAACAACGGTGAATTTTTGCTTTCATTGTTCAGTAAAAAAATGAAAACTTACTGAATCCAACCATTCCATCTGGAACCTTGAACTCTTCTGATGTTGACCTGAGAATGACATGATAAGTTAGTGTGAGCATTATAATATGCCATTTAATAAGCTGAATGTCAAAGGTAATGTTTTAGTTTAGTTTGTGCATTTACCTTGGGGGACCACCCATTCCTCCCATTGCTGAAAAGGCTGGGGAAAAGATATTACAGAGCATTGAGGGATAAAATATACAACGCAAGATGTAAACCATGCACCAATGTCCCAATTAATGCTAATTTTAGGCCAATTACTTTAGGTAGGGAATTATCAAGAATTACAGTCTTGTGTACTACCGTAACTACAGCTATATCTTCAGGTAACTTACCATCATTTGTAGCCACTTTCTTTGTCTCTGGTTGGTCTGTGATAACACAACATAATAACCAGCATAAGTATCTGACATTATACCCCCTATCACATTACTATCAGGGACTGAAACGGCATTGCCTGAAATACAAATGGTTAAGGCAAAGGGTTGTTGAAAAATTCAACTACAACAGCTGTAGTTTGTTGTGCTGTTAATTGTAGGCTACTACATTACACTTAATATTTTGACCACCCCATTCAAATCAATGTTGTCATAATAATTTAATTCACTACTGTTGTATTAGACTGCATATCAATATCCTACATGTACCTCATACACTGGAATCAGTTTATAATTATGCTGATATTTACTTAAACAGAATCTGGGATTCAATTATCAATTGGATACTTGATTGTTCCAACCAACAGGGATCCAACCAGCTTTGATATTGTAACTCCCCTTGATTTAAAAACTAAATTATGAAATCACATATGTTCACCCCTGAAATATTAATACATTTTCAGCGCCAGGCACTGGTGGAAAACAGCTGTGAGGACAGACAGTCAAGATATCATTCAAATACAAAACACATGCCAATTTACTGCATAAAACAAAAATAACACAAGAAAGTGCAGTAATATGATTAGTAGTGATGTTAGACCTATTTTTGAAAATGCACATTAATATGAAATAGTACTATTGATTAAGAACATCTCTATGCAAATACGATTTAAAAAAAAAAAAAAAAAAAACACACAGGCAAGCATTAACTGTGAAGACTTGCATTGAATCGATTTGAGCCACTGACCGATATTCAGGTTAGGCATGGGAAAATACCCACCAGCGTCCTCCAGGGGCCTTTTCTGGCCTCCGTAGCCAAATTCATTTGTTGGAGGTGCCGCAACTCCATCACCACCTATCTTCGCCGCGATCTGAAACAGCAAATAACAACAGAGAAAACAACAGTTCAGTGGATTTTCCTTTTTCGCTGTACTCGTACAACACGCTGCCTGCGGCCTACATTTCTGTCCGGAAGTCGGGACCAACAAAGGACCGCTTCAGCTTACATTTCACCAAATTGGACGATGTTGTTAAAACACAGAAAGCTTAGGGCTCTCAATAAATGATCATGTTTTTCTAACTTTCCCTGTGCTCGCAACTATACCAGCTTCTGGTTTCGCATCGTTTTTTGCAGCGTGGCGTAACGTTACTTGTTAGCTTAGCTTAGCTTGCCCCAAACCCGTTTGTAACGGCAGAAAGC
Organism: Seriola aureovittata; assembly: GCF_021018895.1. Lineage (NCBI taxonomy): Eukaryota > Metazoa > Chordata > Actinopteri > Carangiformes > Carangidae > Seriola > Seriola aureovittata. Next base: position 7,411,479 of record NC_079375.1, read on the forward strand.
ACAAAAACTACCCACTTGCCACCGACTTGGAAATTATTCCTTGACTAAACGACACAGTGGGACTTCTTACCTGTCTTGCTCGCTGCAGAGCATCTTTAAAAGCATCGTTCATCCCGCCACCGGCGTTAGAGGACGGCGGAGCCACGCTGCTGTAGTCAGCCATATCTTCTTCTTCTTCTGCTCGGCGCGACAAGATGGCGGGTTTCATTCACGGGATGTGGACGGGAAAACTCGCGGTCACATGTCTAGTCTCGCGTTAACGGTCACATTTTAACTAAACACTATGTCAAATCTAACCTACATAAAGAATTTAGATTTTTTTCTGTTTTGACAAATAGAATCAAGCTTTCACAAATTTGTAATTGTGTTTTAAAGAGCCTCTATTCTCTCCTTAGTAATCTAGATCAAATCTAAAAAATCTAGTTTAGTGGTTTTTGATCCAGACCTGGTCTGGTCTGGCTGACAAACCATAATTCCTGTGAAATCTTAGTCATTTGTCTTTTACAGTGAAATTCAGTAATAAAGTAATATAAAATAAGATGATTGATTTAATGCTCACAGTATAATGAAGACGATGGAAATAGTCTTCTAAAACCTCACAGTGAAAGATTCACACAAACAATGAAACATTGACTCAGGACACCATCGACACTGTTTGACGATAAATGAAAAAGAAGATGCCTGACCTCTGTTATGAAATAAAATGTTATATTTTATTATACAGCTCACACTTCAACACTTCATTTACACAGTTCAGTCTGAAGTGGGCAGTTATTACACTTAAGTCACAATTTCAAGTCAACCATGTGTCTGAGGTTTACTGTATTAAAAGACTTCACCACGTCTCATGGACTTTGAGGTAAACCATTCTTAACTTAATGCTTTAAAAAAGTTACAGAGGTATTTGAGTGTGAATCAAATGACAGTGCATGTCTGGCAGACTTGACTCTTGCAATTGTTTCAGGATTCCAGTTATTTTTGGTGTACTCAGTTCACATTCATAAGAGTTCACAGTTCTTTCTTTGTGTTCCTGATCACAACCCTGAAAGGTTTTGTTTAAGAGCAACAGTTCAACATGCAAAGAAAGCGACCTCTTTGCTAAATCTCAAGACTCCACTGAAGAAAACAGATTTTCAAATTTCCTAGTCAAAGTGTAGTTTATCAAGGCACATGGAACAGCCCTGACAAAGCTGGCTCCCATGCCGTTGTAATATCCTCTAATTCCACGTCTTTCATATATCCCAATGAGTCCTTGTAAAACGCCTGAAGCTGGGCGTGAATCTGAGCTGAAAGCTGCAAAATATACAAATGGTGATGAGGAAAACATGATCTCAGATTGTTTCAAATAAACTCAACTGTGTTAAACCAAATAGAAATATTACCCTGAGCTTGCTGCTGAGTGCGGATCACAGCCAGTGGGTAACTGGTCATTTGTCCAGAGGCAAAGGCCACAAAACTGAAGAAAAACAGTTTGGAGTCACTGTTGTAGGCCGGATCACTCTTTGCCCAGTTCATGATCGACTGCAATAAGACGCCAATAGTTACAATTAGTATCTGTCAGAGAAACAGCGTTTTAGTTTTTGAGTGTCGTTGTGTCTCACCTGATGAACTGCACACTCCACACCTGCGTAGGGGATCATACAGAGGATGCTAGGCTTGAATCCTCTGTAAAAGGAGGACAAAGACTCGTGTCTGTAAATGGATCTGGCACAGGCCACCACACCGTTGTAAGTGCCAGATTGCTGCAGGTTCAGCCTCACTTTCAACACCTGAAGGGCAAATAAGAGGAGAGACATTATTGAATAAACTTCGGCTGGCACATCAGAGTTGGATTATATTCATATTTTTAAAGTAATGAGTTTAATTCCAAAATGAGACATTCACTGTTTTATAATTCAGACAGTCTGACTTTTTGTTTGTGAAGCACTTTGTAACTTTCTTAAGTAAATAGCTATAGAACTAAAGTCCTATTATATATCATTATTGAAAAATACTGCTAATGTAATGGGGCTAACTGGAAAGTCTAAGCAACCTTTAAAGCATACACTACTTTTTCACTTTTTTAGAGTGCACACAAAGGAATTAATCAACAGAAAAATATCAGTGGATTGCACTGAATTTTACAATAAAGTCAGTGTTGATGTTGTTTTACAACACAGAGGAGAAACTGCTTTATGGCAGATACTGGGAAGCAGGGGCCACAAGTTTAAATCTATGTCCCAACTGTGCCGCCTGATGATGCTGGAATAGGTTTAACTTGCTGTGTGTGATACTGTAGAATCTAACAGACATCTCCACAATGATCTCATTTGTTTACAATAATCAAACCAAAGCATCACAATTAACATGGAAATAACATACTGACATTTAGAATTTGTAATACTTTAACAATGTTCAGCTATTATGGCTAAATACAAGACAGGACAGAAATGTTTGAGCATTCAGACCTGCCACTGGTCTCTGATACCTCTAAAGGGTAGAAGGCAGCATGAGCAACAGCACCGGAGACGCAGCCCAACCCGAAACGCTGCTGCACCGTCAGAGTCTCCTGGGTTCTGTTTTGGGTGTACACCTTCATCTGGACAAAGCAGGAGAGTGCACGTCGATTAGAAATATGAAACTGGATCCTAAATAATTCACACTGGAAAGTCTGTCCGCTGCCATATGACTCACCTGGGCGTAGATAAGACACTGTAGCGTCGACTGTGGTGTTCCTTTCAGCACATTGACAGCGTTACCTTGCCACATCGACCGCAGACCACCTGCTCTCATCTCCTGGAAGCCTTGGGAGAAGGCCTTGGATCCTTGGACCTACGGGGCACACAGGAAATAGTTTAAACCGAATCACTTTCATAGCCAGCTGCAGTAAATGTGTAATGTGAAGCAGAGATACAGTATAATGAAAACAGTTTTTGTGGGGAATACAGTTACATGTGCTACAAAGATACTAGGCAGGTAAAGACAGAAAACAGAAATGATGTTGTATCGCTGTCAACCTCTTTTCACTTGCTTAATTCAGGGAGGTCAGGGGTCAGTGTCGGCTACAGAGAAACATCACTAGATGTCTTTTTCAATGATACTTCAGCATTAAGGGTAGAAAAGGAGAAGCACTGATTTAAAGCGGCTGCAAGAACAGCACTAAAGATATGACGAGTCTCATGAAAGATTTGGCCCATTCTCTTTCTCATACATGTCAGCAATATGCCATATAAACTGTAAACTGAATGCTCTTCTACTATCGGGGGCAGACAGATTATGTAAAACAAGGTAGGCTGGCTGATAACACATTATCTTTACACCCTGAGACAGTCAAGTAAAACAACCTCTCAAATGTAACAACAGGCCATTTAAGAACAGAATCCAGACCACATGAAAGGAGATCAGAGCAGATGTTAAATGCTGTTTAACCCCGGAGGTTCATATCTCGTCTTATCTTTAGGAACACTGAATCTAACACCATAATCTAAGCTCAAACGACCACTTACTCGTTATCAGAGCTTTAAACTGCATCTCATGGTCTTTAGTCAGCAAATAGAACAAGTTATGCTGTGAGATGTGGTTGAAAGCTTTGGAAGTTAGTAATTGGACCTGTGTTAAAGAAAAGTGATGTTAAAAAAGAAAGTTGGAATTTGACAACTTCAGAAAAAACTTAAACTTCTGACCGTTTCCCCAGCACCATGCATGCCTGGGGTGTTTTCTTAGATGTGTGTGTGTGTGTGTGTTTTGTATTGTATATCAGCTTAATCTAACTGACTGTCCCATTGGGGGGAATCACTAAACCATGGACAAACATACATGTATTTCACAAATAAAGTGGCACCTGTTCGTAGAGCTGACCTGAAGCTGGGTCTTAAGGCGGTCGATGGGCGCCGTCACAGTGCGGGATACGGCATCTGCCAGGCCCGCTGCCAGAACAAACGTCTTCCATGCTCCAAAACCAGACGCCTCCTCTGGGAATTCGAGGGGCATCGCACGGCTCTCCCCCACATCAAATACCTACACAGAGACATATGAGGAATTACATTCACAACGACATTTGTGGTAACTTTTCAATCATTGTGTTTTTTACATAAGTGTATAGCATGTGAGAGTCTCTCCACAATATGCCAAAAGAAACAGGGGCGTCACACTGCTGGACCACCTCTTCTTACCAGCTGGTGTTTCCATGAGGTCACCAGCTCCCCAATGTTGTCCACAGGGTTGAGGATGACATGGTGCAGGAATTCACCCCAGTCCACTGTCATCGAACTGTCCTTATCCATCCTGGGATTAGCAAACACAATAAACAGCAAATATTCAGTGTTACTCGTTGTGTTTCATCAAAATATTAAGAGTTTTCATATATGAACATTTTGTCTAAAACATCATGCTAGTATCACTTTACAATCATCCATACTAGTAAAGGTTTCCAGGAATGTTTTCATTAATGATTAATAGCTAATTGACTTAATGCAGGGCAGTAATAAGCCATCGTAATGCTGGCATAACATAAACTCAGGTGTGCCAGGCTGTGAGCCCAAATTGAAGGATCCCTTTATTCTAATCTCCCTACCTTCATTAATAAAGGGCTGTGAATTTTTCCATTTTATAATAAGCCATCAAGTCTGCAGTTAAAAAAATAAATGCTATTTAGTCATTAGTGAATGGCTCAGATGCTGTGCTGCCTTCTTGTTGAAGGCAAAGTGCTGAATCCATAAAAGGGATGCCGCCAGATTAGTCTAATCAAAGACCAAGAGGAATCCCTAAATTAAATGCGGGCTTACGATCTGGCAACCCAAATTCAATTCTGCTGGCATTAGGATGTGTATTACTGATCATCAAGAATGATTTATTACCATTAATGAAGTAATTATTGATATCTTACCAACAAAGTAAGGATACATTATTGTAAAGTGATACCAGAATCATTTGTTTGGAAAGCACTAATGTGTTGAATGTGTGTGAGTGAAACATGAGTGTGTTTTGAACTCAGTTTGAACCCAATTTGACTGTATAATTTGTTTTGGTTTTTTTCAGATGAATGAGTATTCGTTCAAATATAATGATTAATCCATGAGGTAGTTCGCAAAAAAATCTTACATTTGTATTATTTTTTTTGCATTCGGCTTTGAAATGACCACTCCTAACTCCTTAAACAAACATATGATGTCCTCCTGGTCAATCACCCCTGATCAGAGAAGAAATGCACAAAATTACAAACAGATACTGGGACTGCTTCTTCCACTTATTGTCTGCAAACTGTCAAGTGATGACTGCACACTCTGAGGTCAGTCTGTAGTACTGTTCAGTCAGTGTAATGTCTACAGTGTACCATAAACAAATCTAACGTTTGCGTTTCAGCTGTTCCCGTCTGACCTTGAAAACACTGTTATTGTAAATTATAAAAACATTTTTGGTGGTTTATAAAGAAGATTTCCAGGTAGGACCACACATCTCCTACATCGGTCGTAGGACACATTATGTTCTGTGAAGGAGAACAAAACTGTAGGTGTAATTCTTCAAAAACAGATGGATAAATATTAGTATTTATAGTAAGTATTCAAGAAGCCTAGTTCTACTTTAATGTTTGAGGAATAGAACATTTTTCAAGTGCAAACACTCACTCTACTCACCACACTTGTTCTTGTCAAGGTCATGAAAGTAAATTTTCCAGGTCCTCTCTCTGTCCATCATGTAGCTGAGGAACTCTGAATAATCCAACAGGCCATCTTTGTCTTTATCATAAGCATCAATGATATTCTTGGATGAAAAAAAAACCTCTTTCATTGGCTGGTTTGTGTTGAATAGTAGTATTTGAATTAATTAATAAATGAAGTTAGGACCATGCAATACACAGTATGAGAAATGAGATAATGAGAATATTACCTGGACCTTGCTATCTGCTGATAGGATCCCATGCTTCCTCATTTCGTCGTGGAGCTCTGCCACAGAAATGAATCCATCTTTGTTTTGGTCCAGTTTGACAAATAAACCACGAAACTGATCCATGGCTGGTTTAGAAAATATTTCTTAAAAATTCAAGGTGTGAAAAAATGGCGATATGACGCCTGCTTTGCCCGATATAGGGAGAGGAATAAAGCATTGACAATTAGCAGAAATGATTGACCTGCAGCTTTGCATCGACGCTGACTCATGGCAGGGCCCAGAGCCAATGCAGTATGAGAGGGTTCATCATCAGCTCCAAGAGAAAACCTCACTTTCTCTGTGGTGCAGCAGATGGCGCTGTGGCTGCGGGAGGGGCGACCACAGCGCCATCATCTTCATCATCCTCAATCATCACTGTGCCCTCTCTGCTATTTGTGGAGCTGGTGACAAGAGTTTCCAGAGACAGACTGGGGATTATTATAATACATGGAAATAAAAATGTACGTAATATTTAAAATCTAGAAAAAATGAAACCTTCCATGTTTATGGTTTGATGTGTTGAGCCAACAATAGGAACGGTCTGAATAGTACATGCACACACACAAGCTGAAGAAAGCCAAAACATAAAAACAGTGCCTCGGGGACCTGGACACACACACACACACACACACACACACACACACACACACACACACACACACACACACACTTCTTCTGGCTTCTGGGGATGGAAGGTTATCCTACCATGTGTCTGTAGGACTATAAAGTGAGTGAGCTGTGAGGGGTGCAGCTGTCAGTTTGCTGTGTGATGCTGTCATCTTTAAAATTTACCTAAAACACAATGAGCAGCCTTTCTTTTTTCACCTCTCACCTGGATGATGTGTAAACGACCCCGGTTTAGTGAATGACGTACCTTAATATGTGCTTTCTAGAAAGAGCCGCTGAAATCAGTGTATGGTGTCGAGTTGGGCTGGGTTAGATAGAGCGAAACCGGAAATAGGCTGTCAAAATAAGATCAGGTTTTTGTTGCACATGTAAAACTCAATAGATATTAATAACAACTTTTGAAAAGGCCCAAAGGCAAACGGGTTTGTACAGACATTTTCTTCTTATGTTACTTCATTTCTGGTTTAGCCTTACTTCCATTTTTTTGTGCTCATTATTTCATGACTTGTGATTTTATTTGGTGTCTACAGGCCATAATATGAATATAATAGGCCCAGAGCAGCCACACTTTATTTTCAGGTTGTTGTTCTGACTTTCAAGTCTTTTTGCTAAGCTAAGCTAAGCTAAGCGAAGTGGCTTCTAGCTGCCAGCTAAACATATGAAGCAAGCCACAGCACATATGGTTGAGAGCGCCCCTGCTCCACGGCTTCATACGCAGGTATTGGTGTAGTTACAAATGTCCTTTTCTTACTTGTGGAACAGAACCCAGAGGTTTGATTTCGCTTCAGCTTAACATGGTCCTGCTTTATCCATATTTAAGAACTTGATCTTGAAAAAAATGTATATTGCATACTTGCATGGTGTATAATCCTACATTAATTTGTAGGTAGTGATGGTGATGGTAGTGGTGGGGGTGTAGGGGCCCAGCAGCTAACTTTTGCCCCATGGCCCTCTAGCAGGTTAATCCGGCCATAAGCATCAAAATGATGATGATGATGATGAGGATGAGGATGAGGATGATGATGATGATGATGATGATGATGATGATGATGATGATGATGATGATGATGATGATGAGAAATTCAGCTCATCCGGACAGAGCAGCTTCCACACCGGATCCAGAATTATTTGCTGTGTTTAACTTGACTTTGGCGCTGTGGCTGCAAGGGAGGGAGCTGTAGCTATTTAAAGAGGGTCATCTTGTCCCGGATAAATAACAGAGGGTCCACTGCGTTGACTAAGCGCCTCTAAATGGTCTTCATCCTGCACCGTGCGTCTGTCTGTGGCTACTTATTGTGTTTTAGTCCAGACTGACGCTGCTTCACTGCTGTGACAACCCTGCGTCAACCACACTCACACCAGCATCAGCTCTTCTCTGAGGGCTTCGTCCGGTTTGTTATTTTTCTGGGATACGTGAAAAATGGGTAAAGATTACTACAAAACGTTGGGTATCTCTAAAGGAGCCACAGACGAGGATATAAAGAAAGCTTACAGAAAACAAGCGCTGAAATGGCACCCGGACAAAAACAAGTCTGCAGTCGCCGAGGAGAAATTTAAGGAAATCGCTGAGGCATACGAAGTCCTCAGCGATCCGAAGAAAAGGGAAATTTATGACCAGTATGGAGAGGAAGGTAATGTGGGTTTTTAATCGCATTGAAACACATCTGTAACCTTGTGTGACGGTTCTTAACTCACCGTTTATATACCGTTATAAACCCGTTATAAGACTGGATGGTTGGATGTGAAACACAGCTGGCTTTAATTCAAATCACACACTGCAACCAGCAAACCAGCAGGCCCTGAAAACAGCTGTTCAGCAGACCTATAGTTTTGTGCATTTAATTATAAAGAGTATCATATTACAATGTCTCTACAGTGATAGGCCCCTGTTAAATAAAGAAATAAAGGCTTGTCACCATTTCCACAACAGAGTTTCTCAAATATGTGGGTTCTTTAATAGAAAAAACCCACTATTTTCATTATGTCAAACCCTTCTGTACTGTATGTGGTACCTACATCGTAGTATCTGACCATGAATGTTTAATTATCAGTCCAGATGGTTATGGGTGGGAAGCCTGTCTGATGTGAGGAAGGGAAGGTCACAGATCATGTGTACACCCAAATACTCTAAATGAAAGGTGACATAATATAATTTTGTTCAAATTAATTTTAACCTTTGATATAACAGGAGGTACATGAGGAATGTTGCCAGAAAAGGCCATTGTAAGTGAAATAAAAGGTGTATTTTAAAAGTAAGAAGAAACCCAAACTGAAAATATGAACCTTGAAATGTGTCTCACATGGCTTCCCATGCCATGTTACAAACAGAGCATCTCACTCTGGGCTTTTTTTGTTGATAATGAAATTAAAAATCTTTAACATAGCAGTTGGACAAACCCACTGAGTATGTAATCTACTGTAATGTCTCAAAAACTTGAGAATTTGTCCACCCAAAACTCAAGTTCCTGACTATCCTTTAATACAGTCTCCTTTGTACTGTAAAGTATTTTATCCAAAACGAATGCAATTTCCCGATTTTGCTTCCAATACCTCAACTCAAGGTATTGATCAATACTGAGTTCCAATCTGATACCATCTGATGTTTTCAATTAACTGATTATCAAAAATAGTCCTGTTGATCAATGCATCAGTTATTTGACTAATCATTGCAGCTCTGATAAACTGAATTGAATGTGGATTGGTCACTTAATAAGGTCAGTGTTTGGCCTAATACTGATCCAGCAGATTGGACTGTGCATCCCTGCTGTCAAAGTAGGCGTCACTTGTGGCATAAAGCTCTCCCACTGCTCAGTGTCAATGGCAGAATGACTGATGAATCATTGCTGTTGTCCACCAGGTCTCAAGGGAGGAAGTGGACCCACCAGTGACGGACAGGGCAGCACTTTCACCTACACCTTCCATGGGGATCCTCACGCCACCTTCGCCACTTTCTTCGGTGGTTCAAACCCCTTCGAGATGTTCTTTGGGCGTAAAGCCAACGGGCGAGACGATGAGGACATGGAGGTGGACGGAAACGACCCTTTCGGCTCCTTCACCAGCTTCAACCTGAACGGCTTCCCTCGGGACGGCCACATCGGCCTGGGAGGGCAGCAGCGCCGGAAGCAGGACCCGGCTATCATCCACGAACTGAGGGTCTCCCTGGAGGAGGTCTTCCACGGCTGCACCAAGAGGATGAAAATCTCTCGCAAAAGGCTAAATCCAGATGGCAGGACCATGCGCAACGAGGATAAGATTCTCACTATCGAGATCAAGCGGGGCTGGAAAGAGGGAACCAAGATCACGTTCCCACGGGAGGGAGACGAGTCGCCAAACACCATTCCTGCTGACATTGTTTTCGTCATCAAGGACAAGCCACACCCTCACTTCAGGAGGGAAGGCTCCAACATTGTGTATCCTGTTCGCGTGAGCTTGCGACAGGTGAGGCATTTTCTATTCTGGCAACCGCTGTGACTGAGTTTAGTAGTATTAATAGAGTCTGATAGATGGATTAGTCATACACAGGGGAGATTCAGAACAAGCTCACATTTACATGAGAGTGCTGCTTTAAAGCTCTGAAAAGCCTGGTCACAATTATTAAACCCAAGGTAATGTGCCTCAAAAGTCTTTCCTGGAAAGTAGAGGCATACTGCCTGAGCATAGTACCAAACTACACACACACTTTGGATGTGCACTTATGTAATCTGGATCAACAGCATTGAGAAATAGGAGCTGTATCACAGGGAGGTTAGAGAGGCGGCGGCCGCCCACACACACACGGCGCAAGATGTACTTATATGGTTCCTCCTACTCTCCTCAACACTCAGAAATACTCCTCTGAATATCTGAATGTTGCAGATCATGACATGACTCATGCTGAAAAATCACAGATTATATTAGATTAAATTAACTCTAATCACACTGAATGTTGTATGGAAGATGGAAGTTTATTTTTGATTTTAGTAACTGTAGTTTGATGAAATAGTCTTGAATGAATCAATGAATCCTTATCAAAAATGTTTGTTTATATGAAGTTGTATTATTTCTGTTGTCCACATTGATGAGCTATTTGCTTTTGTGTACTGAAACACAGTGGATCACAGTTCATTGCATTGAATATCAGGTTGATTATTTGATATGTGGATTAAACATATCAATTCACATATACATACATATATATAATAAACATAAACACATCATTTGATTTCTGAAGTAGATCATGTGTGGGTTACATTTCTCTGCTGATCCAAACTCTAACATCCATATCCCTGTCTTTCCAGTCATTGTGTGGATGCTCGGTTACCGTGTCGACGATAGACGGGAAGACGTGCAACATGAAGATCACAGACGTCATCAAGCCCGGCTTGAGAAAGACTGTTGCTGGGCAGGGTCTCCCTTTCCCCAAAAACCCAGAGCAGAGAGGAGATCTGGTGGTGGAGTTTGATGTGAACTTTCCCGACACGTTGCCTGGCAACGCCAAGGACGTCCTGAAACGGCATTTACCTGCTTAGGGCAAAGGACATGGATTGAATGAGGGGAGATAACCGCATGACAGCACTCACCCTCATTACCAAACACACAAACACACAAACATACAAACACACAGGGACAGTTCTGACAGCTCACAGATGGACCCCCTACTGACAAATGTGCAATTTCTATTTTTGAGCTATCTGTTGTTTTTATAAATACTGTGCATGTTGCCAAGGTGATACAGGTGAAAGACTGTCTGACTGGGTTGTTGATATCTGAAAGTACACAATTTATATATGTGGGTCTTTTCCACAATCACTTTATCTTTTTGTTTGTTGGAAATATTTGGCTGTGAATGAGTCTACACTTACCAGACAGAACGTCCCAGTGACCCTGGAACAGCTGCAGTGCCAAACAGTACATTTTCCTGCGCTCATTTAGATTTGACAGGTTTCATTACTGACATTTTGGATGCTGTTTTAAAATTTGTGTACAAGTTAATAAGAGGAAAGTTGAGTGAACTAATCGGGATCGTCATGTGTGCATTTTAGAAACTTACATGTTGAGAATACTGAAGTTGAATTTTAAAATAAATATTTCCACATGAACTGATCATGAGCCGTTTTCAGTCATGGAGAGGCATTCAGTGACTCCCCCATGAAATAAACAGTGCATTAACAATAATCACTTTAAAACCACTAATACTGCTTAGGCCTATTTATAGTTAGTCTGCATAGCAATATTACACTAAATATGTTCTCTGCAGCACCAGGAAATGATGTGGTTCTTCAGAAATACAGTATATTTTTTGTAGTCAAATGTGAATATTTTGTTGTTGTAAAACTTATATGGTAACATTTCAAACATCAAAATTAAAAATATATTGACAGAATTTAATGCTTAAAGTTACCAATGGCAAAACTATGAGTGTGTAAATATAGCTGTCTGGTCTCAGCTGCTGGATATCAGCTGCCAACACAGAGGCCTTTACATTTTCCCACCAGGGGACGCCACATCACTCATCATGGAGTGTGGGGCCCATACAAGGGAGAGTCCATGATAAACAGAGAGGGCCACTAGGCTTGAAATGTGGCATCAAAAACAGAATTTCTTAGTGTGTGTGGCCTCTACTGAGGCCATATAACAGCTGGTATTAGATGCCTACTATATGCATTTATCACATACATATTTTCATTTACTGCCACAGATAAGTATCATATTTTTTAACACTTTTTGTTACCATCCACCACCAATCTATATATTATATATCAACTACTAATATATTAAATACTATATATTAACTAGGCCTCTGGTGGCGAGCAAAGTGTTCCTTTTGCTGACAAAGTATTTGTATTGAACGGCGCTGCTATCCCTAAAATACTTACATGCACATTTGTGCAACTGATGAGTCACTGTTATCCAGGGAGGGTGGAGAGTAAACACACCTGCTCCTGCTCAGTGTGTGAGTTTACCAGCCTGATGGAAATCTTCACTGTATGAAAATCACTGTATCCGACTCAAACTCATGCTAGGTCTTTGATGGAATTAATGCACTTTTAACCATAGTTAACCTTTGGTTTCTGTCAGTGGTTGCTTGTATAATAATAACCACTAACTTAAGATCACAGCTTAACGTGATCATCTTTTTATCAGTAAATCACCTGCATGTGTGGTGAATGATGATGCTTCTTAAAGCCTTTTTAACAGTGTGTCCTTTTATAATAAGTCTGTATCTTGATCTTACATTCAGTGAATACCCCACCATTTAACACAGCATATTAACAGTTTCCATTTTAATAGGCCTATTTATAGTCAGTGAATTGTTGCTAACACAATATGGCACATTTAAGAAACCCAGTTCACTTTTGATAAATAGGCTCTAACGAGTATCATTAGTTCTTCAAAGAGGAATGCTGATATGTAGGGGGATTCTGAGGACCACAACAGGTCTCATATTACAATTTGATTATTATTTTTAATCAGATATGCTGTATGATGCTTCCATGTGGACCTTGGTCCCAGTGGATTTGGGGTCCTATTGTTAAGCATAATGAGGAGCCGTTGACAGTTACACATGAGGAATTGCTAAACTTAGAAAAGACAGGCTTTACTCTCAATATGTTTTTCTCTTGTTATACAGTAATAACCATTTACTACTGAATTAAAGGGAACAAGCACCTTGACTCCTGGGCCAAAGCCTTTTAAAAATTGATTTGTGAACTCATGTGAGACTGATTTGGATCTCTGTGTCACATCAAAGCTATGACAAACTTCTTGATTTTGTGTCCTAACTTTCAGATATCATGTTTTTTTCTTCAGCTGTCGTTCTATCTGTAAATATTTCAAAGGCACATTTCTCTCTACTCAGCTTAGCTTATGTTTGTTTTCTCCCTCTTAATCAAGAGTATGAAATGGTGGGTGTACGATGTGCAAACCTTTAATGCACTGATTGAAAACGACGCTGATGAATATTAAGGTTGTGTACATAAATCTGCTTCTCCATTAATCAGTGGTGGAAAGTAACAGTTTTCATTTTTATAGGTCTAAATTAATTGATAGGCCATAATTGAGTACAATTTTGAGGAAATTGGTCTTTACTTGAGTATTTCTATTTTATGCTATTTTATATGTCTACTCTACTACATGTCATACATTTACTTTTTACTACTCCTTTACTACTTTTACTGCTACTTGTTACTTTTCAGATTGAGATTTTAACATTAAGATTTTGTAAGATGTTGCATTGAAAATATAAGATCAGTCTCTAAAATCAGTGGTTTCCAACCATTTCCATGCATTTCCCCCCCATATACTTATTACATGGTGTAATTTAAGTAACTGTAATTAATTTTTTTTTCTTTCCCACTGGACTAAACTAACTAACTGTTTATAAAGTAGTTTAAACTAGCTCCATCTTGACCAGCTATAACAGTAAAATGATGCTTAAACACTGGGGATGCATCAACAATCTAGTAATATCAGATACATTAATACTTTTGATACTCACAAAACTGATGATGCTTATGTACCTTTATCTTGATACTTTAAGTATTTTACTGAGAATACTTCTGTGCTTTTCCAGATGTAGGATTTTGAATGCAGGACTTGAATAATACAATGGAGTTGTTTAAAACTTTGGAAATGGTGGTTCCTTAAGTACTTCTTCCACCACTGTCATACTAAAGGAAAGGAAAGGTTCACAGTTTTTCAGGTCTATCTTAAAACAATAGTGAGGTGCCCATACCTACATTGAAACAGGCTTTACTTGATATAATCATCCTCCTGTTCACACTGGACATTAAGAGCTTCCCTCCTTGCTTAAGTAATGGGTGACAAGATCCACAGCCCTTCATCTGTGTGAAAATACATTTCATAGTTAACCTGAAACTAGCATGAGGCGTCAACGGTCTGAATTAGACAAATTAAGTGGGTGCCTTCCAAAATGACAGTATTTTAACCACAAAATACATTCTTTGTGCAGATGTCCTTCTATCTCAGCTCAACAAAGAAACACTGTTTATGAAAACTCAATTAGGACATTTTATTCCAAAAATGCAATACCTTTGAAAGATGTCCACATGATTTGCCTAATTCAGTATTTTATTCACTCAGGAGAAGAAGAAAGGTTGCAGACAGATGCTCAGATATAAAAAAATACTACAGCAAACTATGCTAAATATTATAGGAAATCATCACAAAAAGCGTAACATGCAGTAAATACAGATTCTGCTGTCCTGATGTGAATTTCATTTCTAATTTGACAGTATTTTAATGAAATGTTACTCAAGCCTCACTACGCTCTGCAGCTGTAAGATAAAGGAGAAACAAACAAACATTGGATTGTATTTGGTTGAAGATACTCAATATTAAAATACTTTGTGAAACTATAGTTTAGCTAGCTAATTCTTGATGTGTGGGTAAACCTACAGGCTCCTTTAACTTTTATTCTTTATTCTTCTTCAGTATGTGTTTAAAAACGAAAAGAAGACTAATTGTTTTGAGATGCTTGTCCCCCTGTGGCGGTGTACAGGTGCACCGGGACTGACCCTCCTGCCCGGTGGAGCCCCGGTTCGTCCCACTGCGCCTGCGTCCCGCGGCACGCCGCGAGACAAACAGAGTAGCTATTGTTAGCTGAGGTCCGGCCAGCAGGTTGTGTCAAGAGTTTATCCCACACTCACCATCTACCTGTTGAATATTTACACCGTCGAGTCACTGTCGAAGAACAAAGTCAAACCTCGGCTGCGGGCAGGTGAGGAAAGGAAAAGTGTTCGCGGAAGGAAGGAAGGAAGGAAGGAAGAAGAAACTCAGGAAAGCTCGGAGGAAAGAAGGAAGTAAATAGGACAACACGACCGTTGGGCTTGGGACTCAACAGGTACTTCAATGTTATAGCAGCGGCTCGGACTTTTTGTTTTTACACGGAGAAAAACAAACGAAAACAGCGAGGAAAATGCCGTTGGGACCGTGGAAGAAGAAAAACAAGTCGACGAAAGAGCAATTGGTGGACAACGAGGAGGTCAGCGGCGGACACGCAGGTGCCGGGAGCTTGGGTAAATCCGCCGTGAACGGAGCGGGGCTCCCGCCTCCACCTGCCAGCCTGCGGCCCAAACTGGTCTTCCACACGCAGCTGGCGCACGGAAGCCCGACCGGCAGGATCGAGGGATTTACCAACGTCAAGGAGCTGTACGCAAAAATAGCAGAGGCGTTTAATATAAGCCCACCTGAGGTAAGTTCTCACCTGTTGTTAAAGGGGAGAAAAAGTCATGTACGTGATTTAATTTTACATTTAGGGGTTGAAGCTCGATTTTACCCAAAGTACGTGAAGTATTCAAACAAACTTGTTTCTAGACTTTTTCATGGCCGGATTACCCTCCTGTTGGGACCCGGGGCAAGTACTAGTTGTTATTAGGCCCCTTTTGACCCCCACTGTACACTACAGTTTCATTACTTCCCCATACGCCCAGAAACCAACCAGCACACTGATGAAGTGATTAATTCAATAGATGATTCACAGAAACTGAATTGGCAACAATTTTTGATAATTCATTAACTATTTGAGTCTATTGGCTGAGTTTTATGCCAATCAGCTTCTCAAATTTTTTATGTTTGCCACTTCCTATCTTTTATCATAGTAATCTCAACATCTTTGTGTTTTTGACTGTTGGTCAGACAGCACATTATATTTGAATAGGGCTGCAACTAGTCCTGTTCTGGACAGTCTCAATCACTCTCTCCGGGTGCAAAGCACTAGGAAGTGGCTGTTTGCTACACTCAAACAGAGGTGTGGAAGTTAACTAGATACATTAGCAAAACCAACCAGTAAGTCCTCTTCCTTAAAGTCTTTTATATTTGAAAAGTGAAAGTAAAAAAGCCATCGCAACTGTGCTTCTCAAAAATGATCAAGTACCAGTGGGCCTCTAGTGTCAGGGGGCAGTAATGAGACCACTGCTGCATGATGCACCAGAATGAGCTGAAGAGGGCCCTGCACTCAAAAACACACTTGGACTTTGGATTTATGCTTTTCTGGAAGTGTTTCCAAACAATTTTTCATACTTTTACAATGGAAAAGTCTTTACCGATGAAGACAAACTGGTTGTTTTGAAAATGTATGTTTGGTTAACTGCCCCACCTCCATGAAGGAGCATGCATAGCTGCATCCTGGTCCTTTTCTTTGTCTCCAACACAGTGGCTGAGACAGTCCCAAACAGGTCTAGCCTGTGACTAATGATTATTTTTCTGGTTGATTAATCTGATGATTATTTATCCAGATTATTTGATTTTTGTTGTTTAGGTCAATGAAATGTTGTTAAAATTGTGAGCATCCTTCCCTTTTTCCTAAAACCCACGGTAACCTCTTTAAATGGATTGTTTTGTTGGAAACAGTCTAAAACACAAAGATATTAAGTTCCTTATTCCTAGAAGACTCACAGAGAAGAAACCAGAAAATATTCACATATGATATTTAATGTATCTTCTCAAAAAATGGCTAAAAACAATTAATCGATTAACAGAATAGTTGCTGATTATTATTCTGTAGAAATTTAAATGTTTATATATGGTTTTTCTCTATTTTCTGACATTTCATACACTGAACAATCAATCAGTTAATAACCAAAATAATTGTCAGAAGTATTGATAATGAAAGTAATTGTTGGTTGAAGCCTTCCTTCGCAAACGAGTAATACTTTTTATAATTTTTACATTTTGTTGAAAATACTTTTGTACTTTTACTACTTAAGTAAAATTTTAATTGCATGACTTGAAGTGGAATAA
The DNA here is from genome assembly GCF_021018895.1 of Seriola aureovittata. Taxonomy (NCBI): domain Eukaryota; kingdom Metazoa; phylum Chordata; class Actinopteri; order Carangiformes; family Carangidae; genus Seriola; species Seriola aureovittata. Next base: position 7,428,750 of record NC_079375.1, read on the forward strand.
AAGTTTTCATAGTGTAGTATTACTACTTTTACATAAATGATAAAAATCTGAATGGCAATGGTGGAAACTGTAAATTTTCTCTACATTTATTTGACAGCTACAGTTTCTAGTTTCTTTGGAGATTGAGATATTACACACGTCCATCCAACAATATATAAAATAGTTCAAATTAGCTGTTAGCTGTTTGTATGCTGTTGGTTTGCTACCCTTTCTTTAGTAAAAAAAAATGGAATACTTCTGCTACTGGAAGATGGATAAGGCAGTAAAGTTTTGAGTAAACTGTTTTATAAGTGGCTTTTCTAAAAGATTAATCCCTTGGTGGCCGTTCAACTTTGCTTGTCTTGGATCAAAGCTAGTTTGTGTTTATAAAGGCACACCCTGCCAACTCTTTGCCAGCCTGCACACTTCGATCATACAAGATTGAGAACTATCTGCATCTTATTGTCATTATTCAGTCACTGGATATCTGACAAATTAATGTTGCCTCTATTTTTGGAAACAGTTTTTCATGGCCATTCACAATCAAATTGCACTGAGAAACAAGCACAAAGCTGCATGACTACGTGGCGGTGGAAAACAAAAGCAGTGTCTGAACCCAGACTGCTTAAGCTCTTCTTTTCAAAGGAAAGTGTGAGTGGCATGTTTGGCTTTTGTCAGCCTGAATATGACTAGATAGGCCGGCAGGGCAGCCTGTTATCAGCCTGGTTTGCTGCAGCAGCCGGAGACGTGAACGTCCTTCCCCTCTTGAAGCTCAGAGATGCATTTGCTTCCTTCAACAAGTTTGATAACTGAAGAGGATCTTGTCTCAGTGGCACTGATACACAGTGACACAATAGAAGACTTCAAATATTGTATATGTACCTTTGATAAGTGGAGGACTTGTCCTCTGAAACTGGCCACCATCTTTGTGACTTCATGGTAAAAATGATCCTTAATGAGACTCAAACTTGGCTGTTGTTTTGTCTGAATGGGACACCAGGCATTTTCCTACAGGTATTTGTTCTATCATGTCTATAAGTAACATTCATTAGCACTTTCTGTCTGTGTCTAGACCTGTTCTAGTATGAAAACTGCCTTACGGCATGTTCTTTTTCTAACACTAAGCACATCACTACAGAGGAGCCAAATAGATTTGGAGTTTCGATGATTTGCAGTAGGTTGCATTTCAAGCTTGGACTCAAACCTTCATCTCTGCAGGCACTGCCCTGCTGAAGTGTCCTTGAGCAAGACACTGATCCTCTGCCGCTCCAGAAGTGTTGTTCTGTATCTGATTTTGAACTTTGACCTCTCTGTAAAGGAGGAAAGAGAAAATCTGCAGTACAGGAATCAGTAAAGAGGTTCGTCACACTGACAGATAAGAATGCCTCACTGCTTGCCAAGCAGGTAGCAGAGAAAACATGACCCAAATTTCACTATATCAAGCTGTCTCATTAAGCAGTTTAATGTCACATTTGCATCCTTTGGTGTGCAGTAGATGCAGAAAGTGTGTGTGTCACTGAATACACTGATTCATTTGGAAAATTTGGCACAAATAGTCATATGGAGACAAATAGTGAGGGAGTGTGATGTGGTAATGTTAGATGTTGGACTCCACAATTTTTACCACAGGAAGTCCCTCATGTCCGGCTCAGGCACAGCCTCAAATCTAACCAGATAACCCGTCCCAGCCACAGCCAGAGGCGTCCCAGAGGACCCCAGGGATCGGCTCTGCCCTGGGCCTCCTCCCTCCATAAACACCCCCAAACCTCACTGTGGTGCCCATCTGACTGTTTCGTCCATGTTGACTGGGTGTGACCTGTATCAGACAGGATGAAAAATGTCAGCACTGTCAGATGGAAGCACCCCAACAAAGCTCAGCTTCTCAGGGATAAAGCAGGAAGTCTAAATTTGAATGGATACCTGTAAGTGGAGCTGGTATAGCGGAAACACTGCAGTGTTTCATGTTATCTCAGAAGGAAGAGCTTTGCCTGCATAAAGTGCAGTCTAAATGTAGCAAATTAATGATTAACTTGAGGAATCACTTGATCGACAAATGAGTATATTTGGTAAAAGTGGCATATTTTGTTTGGTACTGAGGTTTGATATCCAGCCCAGCCTGCGAGTGGAGGGGCAGAGTTGGAGATGTTGTTTTGCTTTTCTATCTTTCTCTTATTATATAGATATTTTCAGGCAAAACGAAGGTGGGCAACATCACAGTCATACAGAAAAAGGGTCTTTCCTTCCATCTGTAATGAGCTCTCAAAATGTGCTGAAAACACAAATATCTCACTGAGCGTGAGACATTTTTGTTTTTGTTCCATCTGATTTAGCTGTCATATGGACATGGATCTTTATGGCATATGCATCAGAGAACTCACCAAAGTAAACCTTGTTGTTTTTCACTTTTTCGGGTGCGTGTGTGCGTGTGTGTGTGTGTGTGTGTGTGCGTGCGCGTGTGCGTGTGTGTGTGTGTGTGCGTGCGCGTGTACGTGTGTGTGCCATCATGGTCAAATGTGGTCCTGGAGAAACCTACTGGAGCAGGAACTACCACAGAGACCGTTTACTTTGGCAGGTGTTTATATGTCTGTCTGTTGACAGATTTTGTCTCCACCATACAATATACATACAGATACAGTCATGAAACTTTACAGGTGCGTAGTTGACATTAAAATGAAGGCCGAATTCAAAGTTGGGTTTGGTCCAACCCATGGGTCTTCAGTACTCGTCGAAGTGTCAACATATTAACTAGTGATTGAAAGATGGTCTGTAGTTGCTTTTAAATTGTATTAAGTCTGATTTTGAATAAAAAGTCTGTCAACAGTTGAACCAACCTTTAAGCATGTAATTAGCAGAAAATCACTGGGTTAAGATGTTTTGGGGATTCAAAACACCTAAATAGCAAAAAAGCAGAGAATTCAGTTGCTGGATGTGAGTTTTTTTTTCATATACAACAGGTCACAATATTTTCTCATAGGCTTTTACAAGGTCGTGGTTCTAGTTTGCTGGATTTTACACTTAAGTTTATTCTGTGACATTGTGAATAAACTGTGGTGACTTTACAAAACAAAACAAATTGTCCAAAGCAGCTGTTGTCTTACTAATCATGGACACAGCTGAGCAGTATTTATTTTAAACTTGAGACACAGATCATTAACACTTTTTAAGATGCAACAACTTTCTCCTAGTGACTCTTTTGTCTGTTAATGAAACTTAAAGACAAAATAGTCACGTAGGGAGCCACACAGAAAGAGCCACACTGTGACTGTGCTTGTTTGTAAGCCAATGGCTCTGTGACACTGACGTTACATGAGTGCTTGGCTGACACTGGTAAGAATTATGTAATTAATAATGGCATTGTCTTGCTTCTAATAGGTTACATATTTCTTTCCAAACAGACATCACATTGAACCAAAGCATGTCTGGCTTGATTGGGTCTTTTGTTGATCCTTAATTAGACATAAACCTTATGTTAGACTAGAAGCTCAGAGTCAGTCGCTTTATTTGGGAAGCAGAACTGATGGAAAGGAATTTGTCTGAGTGAAATAACTGACATCTGAAACAATTACCTCAAACACACGACAGGTAAAGAGACTGGAGACTTTACGGAGCACACAGTTTAACATACATTATGTAAACTCATTTCAGTCTCTGTTACCTCAGCCACCAAGACATACGCATAATGCTGCAGCCTTTCTCTATGTTACCTGACATGTTTTTTGTGCTGTCGCTGCTCAGGTCAAAGTCTGGTTATTGTCCCTACAGCTGTAGAGTTTTAGGTGTGGCTCTGTGACTTAGCTTCTTGTTAACCTGTTGCAGCGAGCTTGCTCCCTGCTCACAGAAAGCGCACACCCATTTGCCTACAGTTTGAATATCTGGGCTGCGGTCGTGTGACAGAACCACACGTATTGTTTTTGTTTGGCAGGCTCCAGGTTGTTGTGCTTCCGTGTTTGTTGCCAGACATTTTTTAATCGGGGGGTGGGGGTGGTGGTGGTGGTTGGGATTAGTTGAAACAATCCCACTTGTTGGAGCTGGTTGTATTCGCTCAGCTCCTGCACTCACTTCCTAAAAAAAACAAGCAAGCAAGGGTCAGGTTAAACTACAGTTAAGGCTACCCAGCTGTATATCGTCATATACTTTAGATTAAACAGTTTGTCTTTTTCTGTATTAGTGCTTCTCGCGTCTCTCGGGACATGAGCTCGAGAGGCTGTTTATGAGAGCCATAAATCCATTGTGTGCTCAGTTCAGTGTGGCAAACACTTTGGACAGAACACCTTCTTCAGGGCAAGTCATTTCTGACATGGAGCAGCATGACTGAAATCAACATCACAATATTCATAGCATTTTCTCTCTAACTATTACAAAGCTGAAAATGGCCAGTTTTTGTCAAAACGTATATAATGTTAAGTATATAATGACTTAAACAATTAACCTATTATTTCAGTATTTGCATATTCAGTTGATTGTTTAACTGACTGATCATTTCTACTAATAGGATTATTTAATATATCAAAAAGGAAAGCTGTGGTTCCCAAAGTTAATTCTTGGGGAAAAGCATTCCCACTTGTTAGAAAAACCTTTGGACTAAATGAATTCATTGAATTACTTTTTCTTCATTGTCATCTTGATGATATTTTCGCCCAGTTGAGACCATTGTTTTCTTGTGTGTAAAACAGGCCCACTTATATTATATTAGCGCCTAATAACACGTTCTGAAAGTATCCTTCAACATGATTTCAGTGAACATGTGGTTACTGGTAATTGCACTTCATTATACATGTGACAAGCAAATTGAGTATGAACTTTCCCTGTGTGAAAAACCATGCGCCCGCAAGAAACAAATGTGGCGCTAATAAGGAGTGTGTGAAGCTGCAGAAACCGTGTGTGTGTGTGTGTGTGTTTGTGTGAGTTTGTGTGAGTGTGTGTTCATTGCTGACTGGACTGGATCTGGTTTTATAGTGATTTTAAGTGGTTGTTTACCAGCAGTGATGCAGAGGAAAGTGTTGCCACGACACCACAGCCCACTGAACAACAACAGCCGCTTTTCAGGAGTGATTTCAGGTTTACGTTCTTCTCTCTGAGGAACAATGTGACGGTGAAGACAAACAACTGTGGCTAGAAAGAGCAAACTAATCTAATCAGCCCTCTGTCTCCTGTGATAGTAGTGGATAGTCTTTCACGGGGTTGTAAGTAGCTTTTTGTCTCTGAAGTAGTAGAACAATGCATTAATTTATCAAAATATATACATATTCAATAATCTTTTAGAATTTATAATCTGACCACTATGTTACCATGGAAACAATCCTGCCAGAAGTAGCCTGGTGCTGGCCAGGTCAGTTTTCAGGCTAAACCGGTGTTACAGAGTAAGTCACTGAGTTTTCTTCCAAGTTCCTTTTGAATGCTGCGTTATAAGTCAACTGCAATACATGTCATTTTTTTTACATTTTGACATAACCTGTGTTTCTTTTGATGTCTGAACTTCACTTTTGGCATAAGCTGCAGTTATTAAATACCTAAAATCAGACTTTGTCTTGTTTCGACTCTAAAGTATCTGCACAGTATTTCAGTAAACATATTGCATGTGCTGTTTAATGCAGTGATCACAGTAGCTCTGACTTGGCAGTATGAACCACATTATTCCTGGTTTAGCTTGGTAGGCTCATTCAAGACTTTTCACAATGAGCCCTGCTTTTCTGACCCACCTTTACAAACTGTCATTCTGAAGACTCTCACACCTGCAGTTAGGTAAATGATTACAATGGCTTAAACGCTGATGAGTGTGATGTCCTGTTTAAAACTCAGTCACACCACAATACACACAGCTTACATCAGCATTCCCTATCAACTACTAAAACACCCAACACAGAAATAACAGTAGATGAATACAGGACATGGGAAAAACATTGTTTTGCTGTTGAGTGACTCCCCGCTGTCGCGCTGACGCCTGATATTCTGTTTAATCTGTCCAACCCTCTTTGCTGTCATTAAAAGAGCTGTTGAAGAGGCTGTAAATGGACAGTGGTTCAGTTGCCAAAGAAACAGGTTTCCCAAGCTTTTAATCACCACTGTTTCAATGCAGGGTACATTTCAGAGGGAGATCCAGTTTAAGGCCGTCATTCTCGAGCTTTACCTTTCGCCATACACAGGCAGACCAGACGTATTGTTAATTACTAACTGTAGAACCTGTATGATCTTAATATTCCACAATGTCTGCTTGACAAATAACTCTCACTTTCCTGAATTGCAGATTATTTTTTCAGAGCTGCTTAACTATTTGCACCTTCCTGAAGGGATCAAAACTGTAATTGCTACTGAGTAGTTATATTGTGGTGTGCACTGGTACAGTCAGGAGGATTTAGTTAAAATTAATACAGCTTTGGATGGTGAGTAGGGCTGCAACTAACAATTATTCTTGTAATTATTGATTAATCTGTTAATTATTTTTTGGATTAATGAATGAATCACAAAAATTGCTCCTCACAGTTATCCAGAACCAGAGTTGATGTCTGCAGACGTCTGTTTTGTCTGACTAGCCAACTGTTGTTATTAAGTAATGAGTGATGTCTTCTAGCTCTGTTTTTGGTCTCTACCTACTCCTGAGGGAATTCTCTGGCTCTAATGCTGCTTACTGCTCCACTATGTTCACCAGCTCGCCTCTGACTGGGTCGGTTTGCAGTTTGGTGCTGAGCAAGGTAGTGCACAGTGGGATTTTAGAGCTTTTCACCGAAAACAGCTGCCTGCTCCGTCTGAAAACCACGAGCGCAGAATGTTATTTGTATATATATGCAATATTATTGTATGGTCATCTGTTATGTGTGTAGAAAGTACAATATTTCCGTCTGAAATGTTGGAGGTAATAAGCAGCATAGAATGGAAACACTGAAGTAAAATACAAATATATAATAGAAATGTACTTGAGTAAATGTGCTTAGTTACATTCCACCTCTGTGCTTTGATTACTTACTGTGAAGCAAGCGTTTGATGTGATAAATCAAATGGTGCTGAGTCGAATCAGACAGGCCCTAATGCATTTCATGTCATCATTAATAAAGTTACTAAATTCCAGTTGAGACAGTTGCCTCACTCTTTAAATTTGTGACCTTTGCTGTGGGGTGTAGCGCCGCTGCCCAGACGGATATTATATTTCATAAAATTTAATCATCTCTTTATTTCACCCCTATTATAAAATGCTGCCTGCAAATCTTCCCATCAACATCGGCTCCATACTCAACGTTTTTATCTGTTTATTTTCACCTCATGTATTTTTTATTTGTCCTTTTGAAAGCACTGACCCATAAACGGCTCTGTCATGGGTGATGCTGAACAGATTGCAGTGCTTCTCCTTTCACTTGCCCTTGTCCGTGTAGTTATCAAGGTTTTTGGTCAGTGTGGTGCCGTCAGTGGGAGGTGTAGTGTCTGTTCTTGTGAGTCAGGTTGTCAGAGGAGAGGAGAGGAGAGGCGGTCGCTGCAGCGTGTCGCTGCTCGCTGCCTCCCGGCTACACCCGGCGGTGTGATTGCGCTGTGACTGTCAGCCCAGCAGGAAGAGAGGAGTGCTGAGAGCTGCGTGCGTTGCAGAGAAGCGGCTTAATGCAGTCGGCAGCCTTGGTAACCGGGTGTAGGCGTCCGCTGTTGTTACACCCACTCACTCTTGGGTAATGCCCTGGCCTAAGAGGGGGGGGGGGGGGGGGGGGGGGGGGGGGGGGGGGGGGGGGGGCAAGGGAGGGTCTGTTATGGAAAAAGAGAGGAAGAGAGCCATCAGTTCAGCTACAGTACACCCCTCCCTTGCTACAGAGATTGCCTCCTCTATCCTCCATACTCCTCTCGTGGCCTCCTCTCCATTATAATCCCATTCTTTATTAGTCTGGTAACCCAAGGCAACGCATGAGGCCGTGACGGCCAATGTGTGTCTGTGAACAGCGCCTGTTGTTGCTTCGGAGAAAAAAAAGCCACAAACAAGGCAGGCCTCTCTGCCAGAGCCTGATTGGTGCACAAAGGTCATCCTCCTG